>NW_018734780.1:0-36602 GCF_002204515.2 Aedes aegypti
CATTTTAGAGACAGATTTTTGCTGGTGCTAGAAAAAATACCCTTTTTTTATTGCATTGAAAACTAAGTTGAAAAACATTCTGGATTTTAATATATTTTTTCAGTGTTTTTGGATTGAATGAAAAAAAAAGCATTCCAAGAAACGTCAAACATTTGTTATTCACAATTAATGAAAATTATTGCAGTAATTTTAGAAATTTAATATAAATCAGTATGAAATCACTATTAATGAATCATCTGCCAATTACGTCCCAAGTGAGCCCATATGCATATATTACATTCAAATAGTTTAAACTGAGCCGAACTTGTATCGAAAACTGATCCAGTAGCCAGTAATGCTCGCAAATTATTGTTAAAATTGCTATTTTAAATTGCGATCCAGTAAATCTTTTTTAATAATTGTGGGTTTTCGATATTTACGAAAATATTTTTATATTTACATAATAGCTATTGTACCTATTATGATTCTATGGATATGCGAGTCGAAGGCATTTTTTGACGTGCAGGGCTGAATTAAATAAAATATTGAAATCACTTATCAGGGGGGCGATTCCAAATAAATATTGCCCTCAAGGGGGCGAAACTTGAAAAAGTTTGGGAAGCACTGATCTAACTTTACACCGCACAAAAATACAAGCGACAGAAAAAATACATTTGGACATGACCTCGGAAAATCCGAAACATCTCCGGTGTCCAGTGGCCAATATGTATGACCAAGCAAGTTCCCAAGCAAGTGAAACTAGACCAAATTTGCCGTCGACTGCTTCCGAATGCATCCAATTTCATCAATTTTTCATAAAGTTATAGGCATTTGAATTTAGGCAAAATTTTGCCTATCTCAATCATTTTTTCGAAAGATTTCTTGATGGAATCTAGGAAAGGTTTCTTGATGGAATCTAGGAACAATTCCTAATAAAAATAATGGAGGAATATCTGGAGAAATGTTTGAAGAAACTAAAGAATTATTGGAAACATTCCTTGAAGAATTTGTTAAAAAATATCTGGATTAACACGTCACCCATAAGTTTTGGATTGATATCTGGATTTAACACTTCACCATAAGTTATGCAAGTGTATGTGTATGCAGGCAAAATCTCAGCAGGAGGAATTTCCGAAAATTTCTTTGAAAGAATTATTGAATGATTTCCTGGATGAATGGCGGGAAAATTCAGAAATAATTTAAATTTTTGCTTATCTATGCTTAACGTCAAGATACGATACTCAAAATCTTAATGTATGTACATAGAAATTCCTGTACAAATTCATTATAAGATACGCGTATTTCGACCTCAACTGTAAGGCCGTCTTGGTCTTGGTATAGTACTAAATTCGGGTTTCATCTACTTATTATAAGAGTATTGAAAAAAAAAAACTCCGTGGAAATTTCAATTCGATTCCAATGAGCTAAAATTTCGTACTGATATCATTTTTAATTAGTTTGTCTTGAGGCTTCGAGAATATTTTTTCGAGTCTGGAACGTGGTATCATTTATTCATTGATATGTTTTATCCGGTGGACATCAGGCGCAATTTCTATCTTCTTTCGCATTCACGGCAACAACAGTCAGTCGAAAATATTCTCCATCCCGGTCAAATTAATGTTGGTGCAACAAGAGTTGACAGTTCGTCAAGCGGTCGTACGAACATTAATTGGTTTGACTAACTTGGGGGCGGAGCCAATGTTGGTCAAACAAACTGAGCGTCTGTGGGCGGCATTAAACCGTGTGGATAAAAACAATGTTTATTGATCTCAAATAAGGGTTGCGCCTTTTTTTCCTTAGTAGGGGTCTGCTGTAAAAAAATAAAAACTATATTGTACAAAGATATACAGGGTGCCTACTCATTTTCAGAAATGAAATTCACTTTTTCAACAGATTCAAGAAATACATTAAATACATAAATGATCAGCGGAAGTTTAATATAAGGTGACCATAGATTTACTTGCTTCGATAGTTCTTTGAAAGTTTCAAAAATAAATCTAATGAAAAATTTTAAAGTATAATTCATTAATTGATTATTAAAACTTTTAAATATTTTCGATAAGTATAATGGTTTTTGAGGATATGTTTGAAAATTACAAATCCAAAAGAGCTCTAAAAATAGTTTTCAATAAAAAATAATGCAAACATTTTTGATCAGAGTGTGTAACTAACATAAAATATAAACATTGAGGAATAAAAATAAGTAGGTATATTTTATTCATGATGCAAAGGAAGAACTTACAGAATTACAGACGCTTAAGGTGTAGACGAAACAAGAGCTAAACTTAACAATTTTCAAGGGCACAAATTTGGAGAACGAGACATCCGTTAGGGCTGAAAACTTGATCGATTGATCACTTGCTGGCGGTAACCAATTGATCAAGTTTTCGACTCAAACAGATGTTCAGTTCACCAGATTTGTGCTCTTGATTTTTTTTTTGGTTTGGCTTTAAATTTCATATTTGAAGTTATAAGATGACTAAATTTTATTAAGGGATGAATTCATCATCACTTAAAAATTATTGGTGTGAACTAAACTAAAAATATATGTAAAAAAAAGCTCGCATTTGCCGGACTACTAGTATTCCTGTACAACACCATATATGCACAAAAACTGAAGAGCTTAAGTAGCATTTCGATAGAGACATTTGAAATTTTATTGAGGATATTGTACCACAATTAGGACATACCCCAGTAACCACCATATGCATTTATGCATATAAACGGTGTATATAGAGCAATTAAAAATGATTTAAAGTGGGAAAGGGCCCCATTAGAGCCATATTTAAGTTATAGCTTATAACATACTCTGCATTTGATGGGCACTTTTCCACTTTAAACTATGTCGAAATAGGGAACCATCATGGCCATAACTGGAACAACTTCATTTGTCTAAAGTTTGCTTTATGAAATCTCGAATCATTCAATTATGAATAATTCATCAAAATTACGACAATTTGAATCAGTTTTCCGAAAAAAACGTCTTCAGGGTCACTTGGAAAATGTTGATATCTCGATCACGTACGCGAATAGTATGATGGATCACGATAATTTGAATCAGTACAGAAAAGATGACCTCACTGATGGGTTGATTAGTCAGGGTTTTTTTCTTTACCTCTTACCAACACCAGACCACCACCAGCTGTGGCAGAGCAGAAAATCAACAATCTATCCCATCGAACAGTTAGTTGCGATTTGCAGAAGAAAGTGATAACAAGTTCCACTCGCTCGGTTAATTTATAAACTATAGAGAAATTATGTGGAACTAAGCTAAAGACTAAACCATGTCTGTCTACTCAACCAGTAGATTGAAAGACTAAGCCAAGCAAGAGTACATATATACATATATATTAGGCAATCCTGGACGTGATAAGTGGCAAATTTTTATTTGCATCAATCGCAACAATATCACCACACGGCAAGCGGAGTGGAGTGGCTAAATTTTATTAGGGCTATTTTTATAAATATTTGTTCTACGAATTCGTACTTGTTACATCTCTAGTCAAGAGAAGGGGTCGGGGATCTCGCTTTTCATTTCGCATTTGTACTTCAGCCCGAGCGCACATCATCTTAGGAAGACGACGACCACTCGCTGGATATCATGAACAACAACATCAACGGAGTGGTCGACGGCGAATCGGTTGTGGAGTTTTCAACCCTTGGTAAGTGCAGTGGTAATCTGCGCTGATCTGATCTGATCTAATGCGATGACCTTGCTTTAACCCCCCGTGCCTAATTCTCATTCATATCCATACACACAGATGCGAAAGTGCAGGAGCTTATCAACGCGGCGATTAAGGTTCGCAACAACGCTTACTGTCCGTACAGCAATTTCGCGGTGGGGGCGGCCTTGAGGACCAAAACCGGTGAAATCATTACCGGGTGCAATGTGGAGAATGGCACCTTTGCCCCAAGTGTTTGCGCCGAACGGAACGCCATCTGTAAGGCCATCAGCGAAGGGTTCCGGGAGTTTGAATCGCTCGCCGTGGTCGCCTACCAGGAAACGGAGTTCACGTCCCCGTGCGGAACCTGTCGCCAGACTCTGTCGGAGTTTTGCAACAAGAACATGCCGGTTTACCTCGCGAAGCCATCGCCAGCACGCGTTATGTTGACGTCAATCGACAAGTTGCTGCCCCATGCATTTCGGCCGAACTTTCTGCACAAGTAGGTAGAAGAGAAAGCGAGTACATTTGAGAATGATATGGGTTTGAGAAACTTAGGCGATGCTACTTTAATATTCCCACTTGTTGAGAGGAGAGAGACAAACACATACAATGTACATGTTTTACCCTAAACAAGATATATACACCAGATTTTGCGATGGTAAGATAAGAACGAAGATGTTCACGTGGTCAAACCACAGAGATTCCGAGTTGGATCTGATGAGGCTAGTAAAAGCATAAATCAAACCGTAGACTTATTCAACATGATCATACTATTTGCACCAAATATATATATTGCATAATATATTCCATAGACAAACAGTGTTTTTTTTTTCATTCATCAAGTTTTTGTTTTAGAACTTCATAGTCTCCTAATCATAAACATAATAGCATAACGGTATGATAAAATGCAAATTACTACCATGTTCAAATATGACATTTTTATCTGCTTGTGGTAAACTAGCGTAAGTCATAAAACACTGATGCGATATATAAAGAAACAGCACTAATGATAAAAGACGTTACACATCATCCTCTTGCCCTATAGTACTTTAAGTTTTTAGGATGTTGGCGTTCTAGATCCTCCATTCGATTCATTTCTATTCATTTCCGATCCCTTTTATACAATTTTTAAACGTGTATGAATCGTCACGCATTGCTGAACTTTACACCAGCCGTGGCAGAACACATGATCATCAATCTATCCAATCAGTAATCATTAAACAGTTAGTTGTGATTTTCAGTAGAAAAAGATAACAAGTTCCACTCGTCCAGTTAATTTATGTACTATAGAGAATTTTTTTGGAACTAAACTAATGACTAAACAATGTTGTCTACTCAACCAGTAGATTGAAAGACTAAGTCAAGCACAATTAAAAAGAGGTAAGGAATCTCGTTTCCTATCGCATTTTCCAGTGAACCACGTATGGTATGACTTCGCAAAGACAAGCGTCGCGATCAAAGGATCAATCATCACTCTAGTCTTCTTTTATTCTACTATTATGTACAAAAATATGTCGACACTTCTAGTGCCGAACCATTCAAAGTGTTTGTTGCGTTATGCA
Organism: Aedes aegypti; assembly: GCF_002204515.2. Taxonomy (NCBI): domain Eukaryota; kingdom Metazoa; phylum Arthropoda; class Insecta; order Diptera; family Culicidae; genus Aedes; species Aedes aegypti. Next base: position 5,207 of record NW_018734780.1, read on the forward strand.
GCCCACAGACGCTCAGACGGTTTGACCAACATTGACTCCGCCCCCAAGTTAGTCAATATGTGATATGTGAATATGTGATTGTTATTTTTTCGAATGATCTGGCTGTGAGGGAGAATATTTTAGCGATTTTCTGGCAATCATCGCAGTACGGAAGAGAAGAAGTTTCAACATTTAAGTACCGGAAGAAATAAATATTTATGAGGAACTCCAATTATAATTTGTACGAAATATACCGGCAAAACTCTGAAATTATGAGGGGTCTCTTTCGGGAAATATTCTGAGCAGTCATTGATATGGAAATGGCTATGGTATTTTTTTTTTTTTTTCAAACATTCTATCCAGAATCTTTTAGTGGTTTCATTTACCTACCATCCCTAAGATGGTACACATATTATGTCACGCTAAATTTCAACTTTTTCGACCCCTTCCTCTCTTTTTGTATGAGTCCTTTATCAATAATTCCTCTAGAAATCAATCCACAGATTCAACCAGAAATTCCTCCGAGGAACATTCTTCAGGCATACCTTCAGGTGGAGTTTTTCCAAGGATTCCTTCAGAGGTTCCTCTACAAATTATTGTGGATTTCCTCCACTGATTCCTTCAAAGATCTGTCTAAAAAAATCCTCAAGGAATTTATTCAGTAATTCTTCAGGGCTAACTCCTAGCCAGCCTCCTAGAATTCCTCCAGAGATTGTTATAACAATTTTTTCAAAGATTTCCTCAGAAATTTCTCTATAAGTTAGTTCCAAGGATTCCATCATGCGTTACCCAGGAATCACATCACGAATTCTTTCAGATATTTCTCAAGGGATTACTCAAGAAATTCATCATCAAAAATTCCCCCAAGGATTTCACCAGGACTTTGTTCCTCCTTAAATTCCACAAGGAGTTACTTCAGAAAATTCACCAGGAATTTCTTCAGCGATTCTTCCTAGTAATTTTTCAACATATTTCTCCAGGAATCAATACAAATACTTCCCAAGGGATTTCTCCAGTAGTTCATCCAATGCTTCCTTCAAGAATTCCACCAAAAAACCCTCCAAAGATTTATTTAAGAATTCCTCCAGCGAAACTTCAAGCTTTTATATTCAGATATTACCCACAATTATCTAAGGATTCATCAAGTTCCTACAGGGATTCCACCAAGAATTCCAACAGGAATACTGCAAAAGAATTCATCAAAATTTTGTACACGGGATATCAGCAGGAATTCCTTTAGAGATTCCACTTGCAATTTTTTGAGAGGATCCCCCAGGTTATCCTTCGGTATTCCTCTAGGGAGTCTTCAATAAATTCTTTTATAAATTCCACCAGTGTTTTCTCCAAAGATTTTTCCTTGTGTGATGTCTTCCTCCTGATTATATCCCTTGAAGAATTCTTTATGGGATAGCTATAGGAACTCCTGATAAAATCCCTGGAGGAATTCCTGATATAATTCCTGATGGAACTCCTGAAAAAATGCCTAGAGAAATCCCTATGATATCTCTAGAAGAAATCCTGATGGAATTCGTAGGGGAACTCCTGATTTAAACTCTGGAGGAATTCCTAAGAGAACCTCGGAAGAAATGCTAGCTATAATCTCTGAAGGAACTCTTGATGGAAATCCTGGAGGAACTCCTGATGAAATCCTCAGAAGAACTCTAATGGTAGCTCTAAAGACACTCCTGATAGAATCCCTGGAGGAACTCCTGATGGAGTCCTTGGAGGAATATAAAGTCATTGTTGAAGGATTTCTGATAGAATCATTGAAGGGACTCCTGGTGAAATCTCTAGATGAACTCCTCATGAAATTTCTGGAGGAATTTCTGATAAGTGTCCAGAAGGAACTCCTGATAGAATCTATAGAGGAACTTTTTATAATATTCCAAGAAGAAGTATTGATGGAATTCCTCGAAGAACTCCTGATATGATCTCTAGAGGAACTCCTGATAGAATCTCTTAAGGAATTCCAGGGGAAATCTCAGAGGAATTCCTAATGAAATCCTTGGAAGAAATCCTAATTATATTGTTGAAAAAGCTCCTGAGTAAATCAATGGAGGAATTTCTGATGAAATTCATACAATAACTAGTGATGGAATCCCTGACAGAATCTCTGGAAGAATTCCAGAAGGAATCTCTGAAGGAACTGCTGATGGAATGGTTGAAGAAACTTCTAATGGAATTGCTAGAGGTATTCCTGATGGAATATCTGGAGGAGTTCTAGTTGCAATCGCCGAAGGTACTTTTGATGGAATCCCTGGAGGAATTCCTGATGGAACTCCTGTAAGAATCCCTAGAAGAGTTCTTAATGATATTTCTAGAAGGAATCCTGATGGAATTCCTCAATCTCTCGAGGAACTCCTGATAGAATCTTTGGCGGTAATTTAGGTGGAATCTCTGAAAGAACTCTGGAGGAACTCCTGATGCAATCCCCAGAAGAACTCTGATGGAAGCTCTAAAGGTAATCCTGATAGTATCCCTATAGGAACTCCTGATGGAATCCTTGGAAGAATATCTATAGATATTCTTGAAAGAACTCCTAATCATTGAAAGGACTGCTGATGGAATCCCTGGAAGAATTCGTGTTAAGTTTTCGGATAGAATTCCTGATAGAATCCCTACAGGAATTCCTGATAATATTTATTGAAGAAACATTGATGGAATTCCTCAAGGAACATCTGATTTAATCTCTTGAAAAATTCCGGGTGAAACCTCAGAAGGAACTTTTGATGGAGCCTCCAGAAGAACTCTGATGAAAGCCCCAAAGTTACTCCTGATAGAATCCCTACAGGAGCTCCTGATGGAATCCCTGGGGAAACTCCTGAAGAAATCCTTGGATGAATTTGTAAAGATATTCTTGAAAGAACTCTTGATGGAATCATTGGAGGAATTCCTGATGAAATCCCGAGAATAACTTATGCTGGAATTCCTAGAGCAACTACTGACAGAGTCCATGGATGAATTCCAGTCCATATCTCCTAATAAAATCCCTAGAGAAACTTCTGATGAGTTCTCTAGTTGAGTTTCAGGTGCAATCCCTGAAATAACTCCTGATCGAATCTCTGGAGAATTCCAGATGGAATCCCTGAAAGAATTCCTGATGAAATTCACAGAAGAACTCTTGATGAAATTTCTAGAGGAACTTCCGATGGAATCCCTAGAGAGAGTCCTGATAAAAACCCTGAAGGAACTCCTGAATGAATCCTTCGTGAAATTTATGATTGAATCTTTAGAAGTTGTCCTGATGGAAGGCCTGGATGAAATCGTGTTTGATTCCCTAGCATAGCTCTTGATTCTAGAGGCCTTCCTTAGCCATGTGGTTAGAGTCCGCTGAAGGTTTCTGGGTTCAATTTCCGGTCGGTCCAGGATCTTTTCGTAATGGAAATTTCCTTGACTTCCCAGGGCATAGAGTATCTTCGTACCTGCCACACGATAAACGAATGCGAAAATAGCAACTTTGACAAAGAAAGCTCTCAGTTAAAAACTATGGAAGTGCTCATTGAACAGCAAGCTGAGAAGCAGCCTCTGTCCCAGTGTGGAAGTAACGCCAAGAAGAAGAAGAACTCCTGGTTCTCAGAGTAATCACTGATGGAATCCCTGTAGGAACTTCTGATGGAATCCCATGAGGAATTCCAGGTGAATTTTCGGGAGGAATTTATAAAAGAATTCTTACCGAAATTTCTTGTAAAATTACTGGACAAAATCTTGATTAAATTTCTGGAGGAACACCTGGTGGAATCTTGAAGAAATTTTGGTGAAACTCCTAAAGATATTCCAAGACGATAACCTGGAGAAATTCCTGGTTAAAATCCTGATGGAATCCCTGTAGTACAAATCCTGGTATAATCCCTGGATGGATTTTTTGAATCAAAGGTAAAACTGCTGATGAATTCCCTGAAATGTCTGGAAAAATTGGTTGAGGAATAATTAAAGAATCCCTGGTGAATTTGCTAAAAAAAACTCAATTTGACATGATGACGTCGGTGTTCGTGCAACATCCCTACAGACGGTACATCGGTTCGTCAAACATTTGGCTCCGCCCACCGGTGGTTTGAGCAAAATCAAACTCGTTTTCAATAAGATTTTTTTCTAGGACATTCTCAGAATTTCGATTCTTAAATCATGTTATGGAATCTGAGATTTTTGTGTAAGGTTCAATATGAATCCTGACTTCGGTCAGACATCCACCCAGGATGATGTGGAAACCCTGCTCATAATGTTGTGAATAATTGATTCAAAGGATTCGGAAGATTTTTGGAATGATTTTGTGAGAATTTTGACTCAGTTTTCCGTAAATTAATGCACAGAAGTGAGTAAGAATCAAGTCTTCGCGATGTTATTTTGTACGAATTACTAAACCTTTTCCCATCATTTTTTATTTAAGCTTGATTGAAGTTCAGTAAACTAAAAAGCAACTGATCGTAGCTGTCTCATGGATAGCTTTATTGCACTTCGATCTAAAAAAGGGATGGGACTTTGCGCTTACTCCCGAAGTGCACATTTTAGCAGCTCTCATACTATTTATCAATAGCGGCTCCGGCCAAGTCCTTACAGTCAGTTGGAATGGGTAAGGACTGTTAGTGTGAAATGATTGTTGCTTCTAGAGACTGAGAATACCTCTGCATCTCCACAATCATCACGGGAAGGGTGTAGATTAGTGAGGGAGGAACAAGATATGAATGTCACCTTTGGTTGGTGACGTGGAGAAGAATACGACTTTTAGGGTGCCGGTGCCATTGGTGGACTACCTAAGCTATGAAAAATCATAACAAAATAACGAAAAGCCTTAACAGAGATCTTTTGGCGTCAACAGAAAGATTTCAACCTCTACTATATGGGAAAAATATAAAAAGAGTGATAAAACTATTTTTTAACATAAAATCGCTTGAGCCACTATTGGTACACGTGTTTCAGTAGTTGCGCTAGTGCTCCAGTATTAGACGTTCGGGAATGATACAAGGAATTTTAAACAAAATGGTAAATTTTTACATAGGTTTAAGATTTTTCTCTCGGAACAGCAACTAATATCTTTTGAATGAAGCATAAAGATCATCTCTTGGACTTTTCTTCATTTTTATACATCCATTTTAAAAACTGCTTCCTTCCGTTGATCCACTACTGGAACACGACGGCAACTATTGGTGCGTAAACTTAATTGTTTATATGACTTTTTGATAGAACAAAAAGCTGAAATTTGGCAAATCGACTAAACTAAAGGCGATCTTTCCACCAAAAATAACACATGTCATTTTTATCGAAAAATGAACGTTTTATTCCATAGTCCAATCTACTGGTACATTACAATCAATGGTAACGGCACCCTACATAGTTTTATGTAAAAGCCGTATTTTTTGCATTTTTATCTCGTGGTAAAAAGATGTTGGCAAAAGATTGTACGTCGACATTTATAATGTCGAACTATTGAAAGATTGTTTCAGTAATGACGAAAAAAGAAAGGAATGTGTATATTAAAATTATATAAAACATTAATACCTAAGGATTTATGCCGACACTTGTAGTGACGAACCATCCATAGCCTGTTTGAAAATTACATAAGCGTAAGGTTGCCACGATTAAAATGTGTTGCCATGAGCATGAAACGAGCTCACCAGTTGGTAATCCATCCTCAACTTAACACGAATATATGTTTGCAATCGCACAACGCGCACCGGATACGATTTAACCCGTATAGGCCTGAGTGAAAGAAAAATTACTAAAACTCTCACCGCTCAGTGAGTACTTAACGGATTTAAATTATTTTTTGTCAGTATACTGGCACGCATATCTAGTTTCTAAAATTGGCCAAAGGATTTCGGGATTTTTTTTTTTGTCCAGAGTTATTCAGGTGGGTTACTGGGTCAGGTCGGCTGAAAAAGGTGCTGTACTTCTGTGCCCCTGGAGGTGGGCAAATTTCAAGTAACAGATAATTTTCTGAATCGGCTATAATGTGGCCACTATATCAAGGAATTTCAAGAAAATCGCATCAGCATAAACATTTTGAGAAACGATTGAGTTTGATAACCTTATGTCCTGCATTTGTTTGACCCTTGAAATAATCATTTTGGGTCCCCAGGGTGCCTCAAACTTACGACAAAGTGGCCAATTTGTATCTAAACATATGTGTCAAGCCCATGGGAACGTAGTTCAGTAAACTATTATGTTTAATTTCTGCTGTTAGAGAATTGAAACGGTTTAGTATCTTACAAATCTATAGCCGATTCTTTAGGGCATTAAGCCCGAGTGACCACATCCAGTACATTCTAAACGGTGCTTACCTCTTCATTTATAATATTGAATATCAGATCTTAATGATTTATGAAAATTAAAAATAATTGCCATTGCAAATAAATATAGACAACTTGGCGTGTCCCAAAAAATAGCCCTTTTTTACCCGACCTGACCCAGTGACCCACCAAAATATTTCCGACCACAGGAATATTTCCGAGATCCTTTGGCCACTTTTAGGAACTAGATATGTGGGCCAGTATACTGACAAAAAATTATTTGAATCCGTTAAGTATTCGGTGAGCGGTAAGGGTTTTAGTATTGTTGCTTTCACTCAGGCCTATACGGGTTAATACTTAAATAATTTAATACTGATTCCGTCACTCGTCCCACATGAGCATGCAACGGAATAAAAAGACAACACACTACTCACACCTAAGCGAATTACTTAAAAACTGTGGAACATAGATTTTCTTGACAGATCTCCAGTAGGAATGTTCAGAAGATCTCCTAAGAACTCAGATGTGATTAATGGAAGAATTACTGGAGGATATCATGTACTCGGAAAAAATGCGACACTTTGTTTTGGGTGTAACTTTTTATCGCGTGAAAAAAAAGGAAATTTTGGGTAATACTAGTTTAGAGCGTTATGTTTATGCGTGCAAAATTTTATCGCGATCTGTCGAGTCGTTCTCAAGATGCATTCGAAAGAAGAGCTACACCAGCAAATTTTGGGCGCAGTGAATCACTGCCAGTGATCGATAATCCTGGTCAGTCGCACAGGTGATTTTTTGAATGATTTTGTAAGAATTTTGACTCAATTTGTCCCGCGTTGTGAAGATGTTCCAGGAGACGAAGACCATCGAGCGGCGCGCTGGAAGCGGCCGAAAACCGAAAACAATTCCCAGAGAAGGCACGAAAGATAGAGCAGTACTTTAAGAATAACCCAAACTTTCCTAACATAATCTGCTGGGCTACGTGTTTTTGAGGTCAGGATGGCGCCAAACCGGACTGACAAGCAAAACACGGTAGCCCAATTTGCGTGCGCGGAAGCTGTACCGTGAGTGGCTGGTCAAGCCAGGCAGTCTCGTCATGGACGACGACACATACATCAAACCGGACATCAAACCAATCCCCAGCCTCGAATTTTGTGTCGGTACGTCCCGCATGGAGGTACCGGAAAAGTTCCGGAAGCGAAAGATGGAGAAATTCGCGAAAGGAACTTTGTGGCAGGCGATCTTCGAGGATGGTACAGCAAGCCGTTCGTTACAACCGGTACCATGAACGGGCAGATTTATCGAGAGGAAAGCTTGCAGAAACGCTTGCTGTCCTTCCTCCGCTCTCACCGTGGTCACGCTGTTCTGGCCGGATCTTGATGGCCACTACGCCAAGCCTGGTGGATTGGTACGGTATGGTACGAAAATGAATGGCGTTAATGTGGTCCCGAAGGAGGCGAACCCACCAAATACACCAAAACTTCGTCCTATCGAAAAATTTTGAAGAAAAGCGGAAAAGCATTCACAGCCGATGAAGCTTTGAAGAAAAACTGAGAGAAATTGTGTAAGAAAGATGGGCAAAGCCTCGCCCAAGATTTTTTGAGCAGTGTGAAGAGAAATGTACGAGCATTCAGCTTGGGGGAGAAAATTCAATAAATAAATTATGCCAAAACATAGCTAATATATAGTTATTTATTCCCTGAAAATTTGAGAAGTATCCGAATTAAAATGAATATTTGGTGATCATTTTTGTCTGTCTCATTTTTTTCGAGTCCAGTCTTTAGTCGCTGAAATTATCAGAGAACCCTGAGTAAATTACAGGAGCTAGTTGCGTTGGAGTATTCAAGGATTGCCAGGAGTAAATTCTGGAGAAAACAGTGTAAGCTTTCCTTGAAAAAACGCTTGAAGTATTTCTGGGAGAGTCGGTGGGGTAACCTTTACAGGAATTTCTGGAAGAGTGCCTGAAAGAAATCACTGAAGGTATTCATGAAACTTTACATCCATGAATATGATAAGAAATGTCTGAAGGATTTTTCAGACTCTTCTGTAGAATAATCGCGTAACAGTTTATTCACTTGAAGTAGAAAAAGGGAAAATGTGTTCTATTGACTGTTCAATAGTGATCCTTTATAGAGAGATAAGCGGAAGTAAAATGGAATGATTTGGCAACAGACCAGCAGTGCTGATTTTGCTCGGCGTCGAGAATAATATTGTAACACGGACATGACTTCCTCATTGCTATAAAGTGTATTTTGTTTCGTTTTAGATCTTTGAGCTACATATCAAAACTAATAAACAACCGAAAAAAATCAAAAACTAAAAATCGCATTGACAAAAATTCAAAAAAGTAAAACATTTCATATTTTTTGCTTCATGCAAAATTACTTTTACCGAAATAATTTCAAGCGGATTACATTACTCCTCAAGAAAAGTTCAAAACAAACATAACACATGTTCGTTTGGCTCACACTTTGACAGATCTCGCTGCTCGATTGGCTCACACTTTGACAGAAATGTCAGCTTCCGCAAATCTCTCTTATAAAGGATTTCTACTGTTTAACGATAAACTTGCGACGATCGACGCGCCACCATATTTCATATAATGGAGGTTATTAGAACTAACTTGGAGGTGATGATTTGGAGGTTATTTAGCAATTTGGAGGTTAAAACACCTCCAAACACTAGCGCTTTTGCGGTGGGATGTTGACGTTTGATCACGAATTGCTTGGTTAAAATAGAGACTGTAGAGACCTTCCATTAAAAAATCATGACTTTTTAGAGACTAGGATTTAAATAGTGTACAAGTCTTCAAAAAGACCAGCTCTGCAATCCAAGAAATTGAACCGATTAGAAGCATTTGTTCATGGTGTATAGCTGGAGAAGACACTCTTTATATTGATTGATTGTTCCAAAACACCTTCGTTTAATTTCGCCAATTTTTCACAAAAATAAACTTTTGAAGCACGGAACATTTGCAAGAATCGAAGTTTGAGCGTGCGCTACACGAATGTATTGAGAAAACTTGAGAAAAAAGAACACTGCCTAATAAATTTTGTGATATTATCTCCAGAGAAATTATTTACTGGAGTAGCAATTTGAATGTTGAAAAAGAGTTGCTTTGGAAAAGTCGTTATGAGAACTCTTTGAGGAGTTCTTGAAGAATTTCAGGATGGGGCGTCATGTTAGGTGAAAACTGCTTTTTATGTCTTTTCTGTTTTAAGATCAAATGCCCAATGGACTGCGCAAATTTCCCGAAATTTGGCATAATGACCATTTGGCGTAACTAAAATTATATCCCTTCTTTCAAAATATGCCTGTTCTTGATGAAAGATGATTATGCCAAATGTGCTTTGTGATAAATGGCGTTACGCCATTTACATATAGATAATTCGTAGTCAAATAATAATATACCGTTAAGTCACCAGTCACCGTGCGGCCTCCATTCACCGTGCACATATACAAATTCCTGCAGAATATTCATACAATTTTCACAAATTATTTTTTTGTCAGCAAAATAAGGTAAAACTGATGAAATGAAGTAGTTTTTTGTCACAAAGCATTTTGAAAAACCTAGTTTATGTAGTCAAAATCATGTGAATTCTGTTTGATAATAAGATTTTTCAACACTCTTAGTAGAAACACCAAAAATTCACATTTTTCATTTTAGTATGATTTTTTTTCAAAATTTCAACAAGTTTTCATTGTGGATACTCTTAGTAAGATGTATTTCATCGTATGAGCAATGAGATTTTATGCAAATTAGAATTTTATATTGTGTTTCAGTCGAAACCCAAATGCACGGTGAATGGATCCCTCTCAGTATGTATGGTTCCTATTACCGTGCAATAGTGTAAAAGGCATGAAATTATTCGGTAATATTAGATTTATTGTTATATCGTGATTAAACTACTTCATATTTAGTTTTTGAGCGAATATGGAATGATTTAGACAATACAGTCAAACCTCCTATAACGATTTTAATGAAAAAATAATTATTTAACCAATTTTTAAACTTTTATGTTTTTTATTGTAAATGAAGATTTGAACAGTCTTAAAAATGAGTGCGCTCACTATTAGCAACATAGTTGCTCCATCAACAACGTTTCTTCAAGAAACAAAATTAAATCATGGCGAAATCTATACGCACGATGAATGGTGCACTAGTGTGCACGGTAAATGGTGACATAGAACGGTACACTCAAAATAATCCACACGTCACTGCTACGTGAAAAAGCAGGTAGATCATTCCAAATTCATTTTGTCTAGACTTCACCTGACTAAGGTAATGATTATCAAAACCTATATAAACACCAAATGAAGACTTGGTCATTTTTACTGTAGTTAACCTATCGCACTTACGTGAAATTTACGTAGCCATCTAAATTCATTTTGACACTTGCATATCGCATTCATTCTGTGTTTAGCTTAAATTTCAAGATGGAGCCTGTTCATGTTTCCAAGAACATTCAGAGCGGACAGTCTGCAAAACGTATTTTATTTCGATTTCAAGGTAAATGTGGTTTGAATTCTTGAGAATTCTAGCTCAATCAATATACCAACAAATATTTTTATCAATGTCTTTTAGGAAACGTTGAACAGCAGGATGGAGTCAACTAGTAAACATCAGTACCGAAAGATTTACGGATGGGACTGACCGTGGACGGATTTTTATTAGTTGAACGGAGATAGTGCGTTTGTAAATAGTTGATATTTATAACTTAATTAGAGTATTTTGTGACAGTCAACTGAATTCGTGTTCAGAACTGGATTATGGATCTGGTTTCATTACAAATGAAGTCAGCGGTTTCATTATTGTGCAGCAACACCCAGCAATACAATGCAGCAAACTATCAGATTTTTTTGTTTCCCCATAAACCCATAAATGTTCGATTCAACATGTGTCTGTATCACCTGTATTCAATAAATAATTACGTCTATTCAAATCGTTCAATTTATTCGAATTGAAAAAAATACTTGAAAAATAGGGTGGCTTCTATAAACATACTTCAATAACTTTTAATGGAATAACATCTAGGATCGATTGAAACGCTTCGTAAAAACTACGTGAAAATCCATGTAGATGTTACGAGAAACTCTGATGGAACGGATCGAGTTCAAGAGTTCATGCGTTCATTTTGTGTTACTTATGATCCACGTAAGTGCTACGTGAAAAGTAGTATGGAAAAAATCCACATATGTTTTCACGTAGCAATGACGTGTGGATTTTTTTGAGTGTACGAGGCGACCTTAACATGAAATTTTCAAAACATAATTTTTGAGTAATTTGTAGTTATGCATCACTAGTTTTAGATTTTTCCCTGAATTATTATATAATTGTACGCTACGTAGTGGTATTCTAATACGCTTCAAATTATTTGGAAAAGTTGTATAATTTTTTAAAGTGCAAATTTATCCTAAATGCACGGTGAATGGTGACTTGACGGTAGATCAAAATTATTGAAAAAAAAATGTCTGTAAGCTATACTTTGAATCTTAAATCTCCAAGAATTGGTTAAACAAAATTATACATTTAATGAATTCATCTTAGCTGCTTCATAGATGAGTGTTATTATTACTAGCTTTATTTAAGAGATTTTCAGCCCGTTGTAGATGACTGTTAAAAACATTCAAACATTGCCTTTCGTTCCAAAGTTTAACAATTTTTCAAATCTACAGTTGAAAGGAAAAAGAATTTCAAATTTGCCAGAGTTTAAGAGCACAAAACTCTGCGGGAGCAGTCTACAAAATTTAAAAACTTGATAATACTACCAATGGTCGTCATAAAATGGCTGTCGGACTGTTTTTAGTATCAATCAATCCCCCAGCGTCATACGTTCTAACCGTTTAGTTTCAGTGGAACAAAAGTGCGGTACTTACAGAGGCTGCAACTTTTCGATTTGGCCCTCGGCTAGCGGCCGCATGTCCACGTCGTCGCCGCTACTCTCCTGCTGACTTTGGAACCGCTTGAGCTGGTCCGTGTATTCCATGTAGATCCGCTGCCACTTGGGTTCCATCTTGAGCTGGGATAGGATTTCCTCCAGCAACGTGTGCTTCGGGATGCCCAGAATGGACTCTTTCGGGGCGTCGGACGCCGAAGGGAAAGGCGATCCCATCAGACTGTCCAACACTTGCCGGATCTTGTTTCCGTGCCGTGCTGAGCCAACTGGAAGCCCAACATCAGGTACCAGTGCTTCATCTCCAACGGGGAGTTTATGGTTTCGGCAATCTTTATCTGGTTCTCGACAACGCCAGCATTGCCTCGTACTGCCAGTCACATTGGGACTACGATAGTTGAATGGAAATTGTTTGAAATGAATTCATTTAAAGCCTGTAGTAACAAACTTACTTATCCAGAAAGCTCCCTGGCGTGACTGGCTGGAAGTTGCAGAACGACTGGACCGTGGCCAATGGGAAAGCTTTCAAGTTACGCGCTGTCGAGCCCAGTTTGGTGGTCATTAGGCCGTGACGCATTATGGGATCCGTCGAGTTGGTTATCAGCCAGCTTTCCAGTTTTTTGCTGTAGGAAACGAGGATCCGTTGGATAGGATGATGAACGGAACACCCTGATCCGAAACGTGTAGAAGTGAAGCATAGCCTGGAATTATTAAAAAGGACACAATTTTAGAAACTGGAACATTTCAATGCACCAAATTAGTTACTTGTGCCCATAATATCCTGACAGCTGCCCTTGAGGAAGATGCACTGCTCGTTCAGATCCCACACCCTTAAGGTACAATTCTCCGTCAGCACTGCACCCAATCGACTATCAGAGCTCTGAAAATATAGATTCGAAAACGTTATTCCTCAGTTCTCCTCGAAACAAACAGCAATCACGGGTATACCTGAAACGACATTATTATCGAACTTCAATGAACTTAAAAATTTTCCTCACTCAGGGCTGGTAATGAGAAAGTATTTTAAAATGATAATTTTTAGAGACATGAGCCTGAAAAAGTAAACGAAACAGGAACCAACAAAACGAAGAGAATTAAACGGTACTAGAAGATGAAAGTTTTTATAACGATTCATTAGACAATCCGACACGGAATTTCACTAATGTTCTAAGATTTGTTTGAATTCCTTATTACACTAGGACAAGTATGGCTGCCTGTATCACTGTGTGTATATTTTCAGGAATTTCCATCGGAAATTAATTCCGGTGTTTGATCATAATTTCCTTCAGATATTGTTCAAAAGATTTTGTTTCAGGAATCAATTTATTGACTCTTTTACGGACTTCGTTGGGAATTTCTTCAAGAATTTCGTTCAAGATACTTTCAAGAGTTCTACCTGATTTTTTTTTAAATAACAGCCCCAATAATTACTCCAAACGTTCCACAGGAAATCCACCCTATTTCGAAGAACGCAAAAAAAATGCATTTACTTTTCACTGATTTAATTATTTTATCGATTTCCCTAGGAGTTCTTCTCAAAATTCAAACAGCAATCTCTACGTAGATGATTCCTGAGATGTTTCTAGGGGTTTAATAAAAAAAATACGTGCAGAAAATCTTTAAAGATTTCAACCAGGAATTTCTCTAAGGGTACCTTCAGAAATTATTCTGGAGAACTTCCTAAGACAAATTTAACCAGAATTCTCCAAGGTAGTCCTCAAACAATTTAGCCAGGAATTCTCTGAGACATGTCCCCTGGATGTTGTGAACAAAATTTCATAAATTAGAGTAAGGTGGGGCAAAAGTTCGACCTTAGTGATATAATCAAAATTTCCATAAGAACAACATCAATTGAAAGAAATAAAAACCCACAGTGAACCTCCAATACATTGGCTATAACTTTACTGAACAAATTTGTGTCAACATATTACCCATTTTTAGTTATAATAGTTTCAAAACTGATTGTCTTAAACACATAATATCGACACTTTTACGACAGACATGCTTTAATACCAGCTATAAAGTTATGTTTAACAGATAAATACACCCAAAAATGTCATCAAAACATTGCCCACAACAGGGTAAATTATAACCTACCCAAAAATAGTTCCCCGCAAAACTAAGTGAGAATGTGTAATTTTGGTGATTTTTTTCGCATTACCAGGCAAATTTTGCTAAAATTTGAAGATAATATGTGGATTTGGGGCAGTTTTGTATTTTTTACCGCGAGTTTATATATAGATAAACTTTTACCTCGCTGATTCGAACTTTTTGCCCCACTAGGGTAACGGTCGTATTTTGGACCCCCTAAGAAAGTGATTTTAGTTTATATCCCAATTAATTATTGCACAGCGTAACCAAGTCAAAGAACATGTCAAAATGTAGAGAAAACTTCCTCTATGAGATAAAAATGCCCAACCGGTCATGTAGGATCCAAAAAACGTCCGAAAATAATTGAATTGTGAAGCACTGTTTTTCATGATTTTGGACACACCAATACATTTTGGACCCTCAAAGTATATATTTTGGTCCCCCGGCATGTTTTATCGTTTGGCGACAAAGTCCACGACACTGTTTGTATAATATGCTTGCCCATAGTCTAATCAATCGATTGACAGTGGAAAACCGAAGAAATCGTACGCTTTTAGTTCAGAAATGTGAAAAAAGTTTTTGTTTACATTTGAAAATTTCTGACGACTTCAATTTCTGTGTGTAACGTGTTGTAACGGCCTGCATTAATGAACCGATTAAATTAAATTAATTTCAGATAAAATAAACACTTTTTCTATGTACAAACGGTTGATGCAAGTGCGGAATAGTCCTATCTTTCCAAATGGCATGCGAAATTAAGTTGGTCTTTCGATTTAAACTGGGAAATTTGCAGGAAAATGGCCAAGGGGTTAAAATATATAGGGGTCCAAATATTATAGGGGTCCAAAATATATAGGGGTCCAAAATATATTGGTTACCCCCATGGGTCAAAAATGGATTCCAAGCATTTATGTAAAAACTAATACACCTCAAAGCATCGTTATGATAAGTCTAGAAACGCCCTTACATAGAAAATCGAACAAGATTTATCTTCAACAACAAATAACATAACTTTTCCAAATCTCAATCGAATCTTATGATATTTGTAATGAAAGGCCCATACTTGAATAGCATTCGAACCACCATGGCATTTATAAGTTTTATTTTGAATTGAGCTAGACATCTCAAGGAGAAACGCTTGTCCAACCTTTACTCTAATGGTTGAATTCCTGAACTAAACCAGGAGGTGTTTCTTGAAAACATCCTAATAGTATTCTGTCAAATTTCTCGATGAACTCCTGCAACGTTTTCTGCAAGTCCTTGAATGAGTCTTGGAGTCTTGCTACAATAATAAATCTTATCCCTGAATAATTTTCTGCAGGATTTATTGAAGAAATTCCTTGGAACCATGCGATAGAATTTGGAATAGTATTTTCTTAAGTTTCATCCAACGCTGGAGTAATTTTTGAAGATGCTCCATAAGGATTCTTGGTCGAATTTATGAAAGAAGTCCTGAAAGAGTTCTTATTAGTTTTTGTGGCATAATCCCTGGATGATTTTTTGGAGTAATTCTTTGAAAAAATCAGGAAAGCATTGCTAAAACACTACATCCTATAATAATCTTCGTCGAAACTTTTGTAAAATTCCTGATGAACTCTAGCGAGGATCTCTGAAAAACTCTCTAGCTTTTGAGAAGTCTTGGAGTTTTTTTTTCAGATGTATTACTAAATAAACAATGAAAAAACAATCAATTGGATCCCTGAATGAAATCCTGAAGGATTTACTGAGATATTTCTTGAAAATACATCGAACAGAATCCCTGACGAACCTTTGCAGAAACGGTCGAATAATTGCTGTAGCATTTATTTGTATTTGTATTTGTATATTTGTCAATTCATCTGACTATGTGTCTTAATGAACAATTAAAGTTAAAAAAACAATCAACTCTTTGAAGCGCATATTGAAGACATATACAACGAATAACTTAATTGTAACACTTTAAAAATACGTCAAACAAATATCAAATATCTTCCCGTTCTTCCTCGCGTAACACTCTTTCAATCCGTTGTCGAAATGTAGAAGTTGCCAAGCCGAAATCGAAGTGGTGATAGTGCTCGTTGAAGCGTGCTGCCATGTATAGAATAGGGTCATGTAATCCGTAATTAACTGTCCGAGCAGGGAGATGTAGGAAACTTCTTGTACGGAAGTGGCCGTTCTGGTGCATATACTAACAGATTGGCAAGAATTTCAGGTGAATCAATTTCGCCTACTTTAGCTACAAACACTGATTGAGCTGTAGACCTTCTGCTCTCAAGTGGTGTCAATACCCAACAGTTGACACCGATGTTCATATCGCGGCAGACTTGTTGGGGTCTCTCCATGGCAGATGCCGAAGGGCATAGCGCACAAATTTTCTTTGGTACAGTCTCCCAGTCGCATTATCCAAACCCTTTGGTATGGGCACCAGATGACGGATTCAAACTCTATGATAGAACGCACAAGGGAACAGTACAACGCTTTGAGACAGGTTGGGTCACGGAATTCATCCGCAATTTTGAATATAAATCCGAGCTGTCTATTAGCTTTGGCGATAGTGTCCAGATAATGGGGCTTAAAAGTTAGAAGCTGGAATCTAGCGTGATACCTAGGTCCTCGAATAGTATCTACACGATGTAGTGGCAGATCATCAATGGTTAAGTTGAATATAATTGGCTTTTGCTTGCGGTGAAAACGATCACGTTGTCATTTCTGAACACTTATGGTGACGAAGTTCCTATCGCACCATTCGCAAAAAAAGTGTAGATTAGATGTTGTAGCACCAGAACAATCGTTCTCGCAGCGAACAACTACGACAATTTTGAATGTCGTCAGCAAACAGAATTCTGCATCCAGTAGGAAGAGCGAATCCAATGTCGTTAAGAAAGATGGAGAACAACAGCGGCCTAGGTTGCTGCCTTGGGGAACTCCCGAGGTGTTTGTAAAGTAGCCCGAATTCGCTGAACCTAGCTTTACACAAAGCTTCCGGTGCGTTAGGTATGACTGGAACCAGTGAACAAATCCGACGATACGCCAAGTTTGCCTAATTTAGCAAGTAGTATGGAGTGGTCGACGCCGATCAAAACGCCGCTTTGAGGTCGGTGTAAATAACGTCCACTTGTACTCCTGCTTCCATATTCTGCAGACACAGAGATACGAAGGGAGTGAGGTTAGTTGAGATCGATCTTCGGGGGTAGAAACCATGTTGGTCAGGTAAAATGTAGTTTTTACAGCAGGAGAGTAGGACATCGTTGACAATTATTTCAAAAACCTTGAAACCAGGCGCAGAGTGATTGATGCCACGATAGTTTTCCCGCATCTCTTCTTATCTTCTTTCTTGAATACCGGAAACATGTAAGAATACTTCCACCGCTCTGGAACACAATCTTTGGAGCAAAGAGGCGTTGAACCAGCTTTCGTCAAAAAGCAGAAATAAGTTCGGTAGAGCATTTTTTCAAGATGCTTGGCACTTTCGTTTGAATGCTTTTAGCTCACGAATCGCTGATTCAACCATATCCGGAGTGACAGAAAACATGCTGAGATTGAACGCATCCTTGGTGTATCACTGAGCGCTAAAGGTGTGAAACCTCGCACTAAATTTTGACGAATCTATGATGGAAAATCTCGAAATCGTTTGCAAGAACGGCAGGAGTGACCCGTCACGAAATGTTAGAGAAATTCCTATACTAATGTCTGGAGAAATTGAATTTATTGAGGAATTCCTAGAAGAGTTCTTAACACAGTTCCTGGGAGAATTTTTTTTATGGGTTGTTCAGCTGGAGCTGCATGACAGCTTCTTTGTCTGTGCTGGACCCCGTAGTGCAAATTTTACCTCTACTTTTGCCAATATTTAGACGGAATAGGCTATATTGCCGCTTAACACTATTTTGTTTGAATATTGTGCAGAAGTAGTTTTATTAAATTGTTTTTGCTTCAGTTCCCTCCCGTAGTCATGTTTGTATAGTCATCCTTTAGTTCTGAGTAATCGGATTCTTGTTTACGCATGGAGAAACGACATGAAATATATGTTATTAATTAATGCACTTTTGGAAATAACATACAGAGCTATGTTGTAGTAGTCTATGTTGACAAATTGTAGCACAGATGTCATTTCCAAGCATCTTTTTACAATGGTAGACATAAAATGTTAATTATACATCGTCGTATACACGGGAAAAAATTCTGTGGTAAAAAATAACTATTTTAACTGACTACGCCCATTCTTAAAACTACCAATGGAATTCACCGCATTTACTGGTACATTTGACAGAAATATTTACAACAATCTGATTCCAACTACAGACATGGTAAAATCAAGCGCATTTCTGGTCTTGCCGGTGCGAGCACTTAAGTTAATTCCCTAAAATTGTAGTTTTTACCGCACGCGTGTATCAAACGATATAGCGATTCGTCATCTAACGTCAACTCCGCACTGCAAAACCGCTAATGTTTGGAGGGGATTTTAACCTCCAAATTGCCAAATAACCTCCAAATCATCACCTCCAAGTTAGTTCTAATTTCCACCGTTATATGAAAATGGTGGAGCGTCGATCGTTGCAAGTTTTATCGTTAAACGTCATAGGGAGATCCTTTTTCCCGAATGAAGGTTATTGAAGTGAAAAACATGAAAATGTCTTCATCTATACGCGAACAAGAACTATCTGGAGTGCCTCGTCATTGTACGTCATGTATTCTCTAGTATTTTAGTCGTTTATGCTACTAGTCTGAAACGTGATTTGAATAAATTTTAAAATATGAATCAAGTGTTTGGTTTTAAATATTCTTTATCTTCTGAAGGTCGTACTGGAATGCTAATCAATACAATACATTTCTAGGAGAGATGAATGTCCGCATATTGCCATCTTGTAGTATCGAATCCAAGTTGTAGATATTAATATGAGAAGAAGTATCAAATCTAAATGTACTGTAAATGTGTTTGGTTTGGTCATCGATGTGCTTCATGTTCGTCTTATTGTTATTGTTCTGAGGTCTTCTCAAATGAGATTCAATTCAATAATGTTCAAGTTAGTTTACAGATTGATAGACAAAGTTATTGTACGGTATTATCGGGCGGGTGAATAATGTAGGGGGGCTGAAATGTGTACACAATATGCGTTCGCTAAAATTAAAATGTTACTTACCCCTGTCTTAATATACCCACCGACGTATATGGATCGTTTTTACCTCAGTTTGATGTTAATTCGATCCGTGTCCGTGCTGATCTATGTGGTTCGGCTCCTAACACGACGTTTGATACATACGACAGACCACTTGCTCCCTCGTGATGGTGTTGTTGTTAGTTGTTATACATGAAAAGAAGGAAAGGAAGAAAGCTATTAGTATTAGGAATAAACAGGATTTAGTGAGTTTTTTGAATTTTTGACTACATCGCTGATTATGGTCAACGACATCGGAAACTTTATGTGTTGACTGTTGATCTAGTTTTTCCTCAGTCCCGTTGGTCAGTATTGCTAAAGGTCCTTTTTAACATGGACAACAACTTGGACAAGTTGAATATTTAAAGTTCACTACTTTTGTCATGTTGGCCCATAATAATTTTAATCAGTTTGTTTTATACATCTATTCATATTCAAATCTGGTCTCGTCTGTTTTCATTCAGAATCGTCGTAAATACATTTCTATGTGTTAGAAACTATACTATAAATAATAAAGAAATAGAAAGTCATTTTTTATTGTCCGGATCCACTTTTCGATGACAAAATAAAGCATCATCGCGCCTAAGCCCTATTTATTTATAATAATTTTGCGAGAATGAAGTTGTTGTAGTTTTATGATACCAACATAATAAATGTGGTTTTTTTATTATGATTTTAACGAGAGAAGCATAACAAATTAACATTTGTGTCACATTCTACTCGATGGATCCTTAGTCATTCTCCTCATTAGTCAATATTATGGTTATAAACAAAATCTAACCTATCTGCATCAAAGCGTGGCTACGGCTCCTGTTACCCCGATGCCTGGTAACAGGATAACCGTTGGATCACATCCGTAAGATTGATGCATCTATGCCAGATGGTTGATGAAGCGGCATTAACAAATATTTCCTGATGTGATACCACCACGACTTGACATGTCATTGGTTCCCATATAAGTGCTAATGGGGTAAGCCCACCCATCGTGGCAAGATTGCACGTCCTATGGGGAGGGAGTTCCTGAGAGAATTCGAGAACAAATTTGAGCCAATTCCTGCGATAATCCGAAAATATCATGAAGGAATTCATATGAAAATAGCTGGAGAAATTACCAAAAAAAAAACTATACATGCACTTTTTGCGGAATTCTTGTAGGGGCTCCTGGAAAAAAGAACTTAGGGATTTTTTTTTTAAACTCTGGAATAAACCTACAGAGATTTTTTGGAAGAAGTTCAGTAGGAACCTTTGGAAGATCTGATACACCTGGTGTAACGACCCCTCGGTCGGCGCTTCTCACTACACTGGGTATACAAGAGATGTTCAGCTGTGGTAACTACAAACTTCATAGTAACAGGCCGCCTGTCACTGAATCTATGCTATTCGGCAAAATAATAGAAGAGAGAGGATGAAAGCATACCGTGGATTCATGCCAGAAGTTCGTCAATAGTATCAGCTAACTATTTACAAAATTTGCGTAGGAGTTCCGTAGAGTTCATTATCTTATAGTGCTTAGAAATAGTTCCAATAGTGAGTTACACAAGGGTATTTTCTCAAGTTAACCCCAAATATTCGTCCGTGGGACAAGACAGCTCTGCAGCTTTTCTTTTACGTATTTCTCACTCTTAGCTAGAGATTTAATCACCGTTGGTTTCCCGTAACGCGAGTGGATCACCTTTTCGAGGTGCATTACGAGATCAGATCTACCATATTGTACTCTTGTTGTAGCTGTTCTTGTTAATACTTATGAGTTACGGTCGGAAGAGTATATAAAAAAGTAACAAGCCGCTAAGACCCATCTATTTGTCCTAGATGATCAGGAGGTCGAAGTGGAAAAATTACTCAATCAGTTCTTTCCGAGTTCAAGTGCTTATCTCTCGATATCTAGGAGGTAAACGATTCCGAATCAGTGGAGTAGCAGACCTCCTACCTTCTAAAATAAGCTTCTTGTTTCAAGGAATCTCAATGTCTAATGCGATGGAACCTGTTCACAGTTACAAAAAAAAAAACGATTTTGAAACTTATAAGTAGAAGCAATAATTTGATAGAGTGCCGATGCATGGTCAAAATCAGTATCATTCAACCAGCTTACTGGCCGAACCTGTTTAAGGGCGCGCTTTTGAGAGTTTCATGGTGACACACTGGTTTCTCCAAAAGGTACCTTTTTCTTAAGAGGCTCTATGCAAAATGGTGAAGAATGATAATTGTATAAAAACGACTACTTAATTATTTCTCAATAGTAGGGGTACCGGGGGCAGTATGAACACCCGGGGCAGAATGGACACCCCCTGTATCTTTGCATATGCGAATAATTTTACACTTTAGATGCAAACAATATTTCAGTTGCCTGTCGAAAAAATAAGTTGTCCACTAAAATTTCAGAAAAAATATTTTAAACAATGATTTTACACCAAAAAATTGAGCATGATATTATTGGGTTCTAAAATTATAACATTCACACCTCACTAAATAAGGTTTCAGACGAAAATGACTGCAAGTTGGCCGATAATGTAGCTCTTGATTGAATCTTCAATTATATATGCTAAAATCAAAAATATAGTAGATTTTTCCGACTACTTTAAGACACTAAAATACTTATATGAAAATTTATTATACTGTTGGGGCAATATGGACACCGGGTGACAAAGTAGAGCTGACACTTTAAAGAGAAAGAAATGTAACTTCATACACAAAACTATCCAAACATATTTAGCGTTAAATGCAATGATTATGATGCGGAACCACAAATTAGTTGAAAATTGTCAATTCTGTATTAAAATTAATATGAAGGCAATATTGAAAGCATCACTATTAATAATGTCGTATACTGGTTTTAATCATGTTTTCAGTGGCACAGTGACCTATCACTATGGTTTCCTGAATATGTACTTCACTTTTCGAGGTTCTGGGAATGATCGTGGAACAATTTTCTTATAAACGTTAAGGTGTCCATACTGCCCCCCCCATGAGGTTGTCCACTTTGCCCCGCCAGCTTGATGGTGACTACCAAATATAAGCTTTTTTTAAACATTTTTTTTGGAAACAAACATTTTTTTTTTCAAAATTTTGTAACAATGTTTAACAAATGCTTAAGAACTCTAAAAAGCATACTCACATGAAAAACAGTATAATATTCATGTCTTTACAGTAAAAATAGGCAAATTCCTTAAGGTGTCCATACTGCCCGTGTCCCCCTAATGGAGTAGAACGACATGCACTAAACAAAGGACACGGGTATACCACAAAAGATCAAAGAAAACTGGTCACAGTGGTTCATCCTGAACAGAAAAAAAATCACCGTTGGTAAGGTAGCTTGAACTAGGTTTCATTATTTATCCTAATACGATATGTTTGAACAGGTGGAACCCGCTCGCTGAAGATACGTAGTAGTAGCGTAATACGTTAACACTGCGGTTAGGATCTCGTCTGGTAAATCTAATTGCATCTGCTAAACGATAATCTATTTTAAAATTGAAATCCAATTGCAGAAGCTAAACTCCAAATTCAGTAGGGTGAACAGAAAACCACAATTTAAACAGAAATAAGAACACTAAACGTAAGCTATGAATATGTACAAACACAAGTTCAACTCACTCAAATTATACTTGCTTTACATGATGTCATGAAAAACTTGGACGTTCTTATTACTGGCGTGCTGTCACAAACAAAAACTATAATTGGAGGAAAACCAATGAAGGAAATCCCGGAATAGCATTTCGGAAAGTTTTCAGATTAATTACTATGGGAATTCCTGGTTATCGCAAAGAGAAGGAAAAAAGTAACCTTAGAGACCATTTTGACCAAAAGAGAGACTTTTGGGACCTTCCATTGAAAATGTCTTGAAAAACTTAAGAGCCTTCTGAAAAAATATACCAAACAGAGACAAAACAGGAACCAAAATAGGCTATTGTTGTACTTTTTCAATATTTGTCCAATATTTGCTTCAGATATTACTTGAAAGATTTCCCCAGAAGGTCATTTAGTGATTTTTATGGACTTCCTAAGGAGTCCCTCCAAGATTTAAATACATTCAAGAATTTTTCTAAGGATAACCATCTATGAGGAGTTCCTCCGAAGATACGAAAAAGCGAAATAGTTTTATTAAAATGTCCCCATTTCATTTTATTTACTGTCATATAATTGCCACACTTTTGCTGACTTTTTTTTGCAACTAGCACTAATATCACATCAGCACTAATATCGATTTTCATTCATAAACATTCGTAATATTCATGTGTATAACACATCAGATATACCTTCCATTCTATCACTTTTCTCTATCACAGCTACCAGTTTCATCAATATTATACGCCACTTTCATAAAATAGATTTAAATTAAATAATTGAAGGATGTTTAATTTATTTTAAACGTAGGACATCATTTTTGAGTCGTCTCTAAGTTTATCCATATTCTTCTAGTTCTGTCCAGTCATTTCCAGGGATGTCTCAAAGAAAATGTTCAGTAACTATTTATTTTTATGAGATTATTGCAGACATTTGTTTAATAAGAGAGTTTAAGAAAGAATGAAACTTGACTATGTTCTAAGGTAACTCTCAACTATCACTTGTAAGGTGCTCTAAAAAAACTCCTGGACTGTTGAGGAAATCTCGGAAGCTTTCCTAAATAACTTTCTAAGATAATCGACAAAAATAATCAATCAAATTGATAATATTTTGCAGAAAATCTTAGAGAACTATCGGTCGAAATTCCTGAAGCAATTTGTTTAGAAGAGATCAGATTAATTACTGGAATGATTACTGTAATGCAAGCTGGTGTGGGGCCTTCCTTAGCCAAGTGGTTTAGAGTCCGCGGCAACAAAGCAAAGCCATGCTGAAGGTGCATGGGTTCGATTCCCGGTCGGTCCAGGATCTTTTCGTAATGGAAATTTCCTTGACTTCCCTGGGCATAAAGTATCATCGGCACACGATATACAAAATGGCAACACTGACAAAGAAAGCTCTCAGTTAATAACTGTGGAAATGCTCATAAGAACACTAAGCTGAGAAGCAGGCTTTGTCCCAGTGAAGACTTCAATGTCAAGAAGAAAAAGAATAAGAAGACAACGAGCATTGTTATACTTTTTTAATATTTGTCCAAAATTTTCAGATATTACTTCAAAGATTTCCCTAAAAGGCGAGTCAGTGATTTTTATGGGCTTTCTAAGAAATTCCTCTAAGAATTTCGGTTTAGATGCGTTCAGGAATTTTTCTAAAGATATTCATAGAAAATACCTCAGAGATTCTGTCAGGAATTCCTCCAAAGGCATTTCAGCAAATTTTCATGAATATCCTAAGTCGTCAAGAATTTATCCAATGATTCTGTCATCGTTTTTTTCCTAGGAATCTTGGAGGAAATATTCTCGTTTGAAACATTTTCAAGAATTCAACCAGTATTTTCTCCAGGATTTTCTACAAAATGCTCGTTCAAGATTTTACATTTTTTTTTTCTAAAAATACCATTAGAAATTACTATAGAGATCCATCCTAAGATTTCTTTAGGATTTCTTCCAGAAATTCTTTGAGAAGTTTCTCCAAGAATATTTCTAGTCATTCCAGGCATGTCTCCAAAAAATGTCTAGGCTTGTTTTTTTAAACAAAGGAAAACTTTTTTTAATTAGGAAGGCATTTAAGATAGAAATTCTTAGGTAAGGTTTGATAAAACATGATTATATTCTAGAGTAACCCATGATTGGCTCCCAAAGTTTTTCGAAAAAAAAAACTCGAAACAAATAATCAGTCACATCTCTGAATAATATCTTGCAGGAAATCATTGAAAATTTTCGGTCAACATCTGAAGAAATTTGATCAGGAAAGATCGGAGAAATTACTGAATTGATTACTGCAATATAAGCTGGTGTGACACCTTAAAAGAACCTTTTTTAAATCCATGTAGATTTTACTTGAGAAATTATTCGAGAATTTGTTTGGAAGAACTGCAGGCATTCTTTAAATGATATACTGGAGATATTTTTGGAGGAACTTCAAGACGAAGCCCAGGTCGAATTAATTGAGGAATTTTTGGAAGAGTACCTATTTAATATTTTCCTACGAATATTTCTTGCACTCAATTCCGAGTCGACCTTCTGGTACCTGATACCATCAGTGCACCAGATTCAACTCATTTAAGAGAAGTTATGCGTTCAAACGGTTATTATAAAACAACTATTGAGTCGAATAATACTATTTTTTATGTCACAGCGTAGCTCAAAGTATAGGTAATCAGCGTCAAAATTAAATTAATTTGAAAAACTTTCATAAAAAAATTATGTAATAACAAAAAAACTAAACATTACATATACTTTGCAATTGGATTAAATGGACAAATTGAAGTGAAATTTTCGAAAAAGTTACACGTCTTCTCGATGAGAATCAAACTCACGATTCCCTGTTCACTAGATAGGACGCGTTACCCCTACACCACGAAAGGACTTATGGACACAGAACTTAACCTAAATTTGATTTCAACTCAATAATCAAGTGGTCCTCTTTCGCAAAGCGCACCTCTTTCGGAATAATTAGATGCCCATTCAAACACAACGTCATCCATTTGAAATTAAAGCATGAAACAAGCTCACCATAATTGATCATCCATCCTTGGCTAAGCAGCCATTAGCTACTTCATCAACATGCTCGTTGCACACAAAAATATCACTTCAGCGACGCAAAGCCCCAAAAAAAAGTTTTGTGATTAGAGTGTAAACTAAAAGCCCATGAAGGAAAATGTTTGGTTCATTGAAGTTCGATAACATGGCGGTTCCGATCGTGAGCAATCGCTACTTACAAAAGTGCTGTGGACCACCGGACTGGTCAGGCTGATAATCGGCAGCACCGGCGAGCCGTTCAGGATGTCCAGAAACCGGATGCTCCCATCCATGGTGCACAGCAGCACGTACTTTCTGGACACGGAAAAGCTGGAAACCGGCGATCCCACGACCGTTTCCCACAGCTTCTTGTCCGCCCGGGGAAGACTCAGCAGGTTGGCTACCACTTTGCCCAGGGGACCGTAGCCGGTTTTGACCGCACCATTGGTGACCTGTATCCGATAGTCGCCCATGGGTTTGACCGAGGTGCCGTGAAGGGGCGAGGCTTTCCCGGACAAGACCGGCTGAATACTGACCGGTTGCTTTTCTGGGCTTGGTAGCGTTGAGGGGTTTGCGGGTTCTGACGGTAAGGTGGCTCGGGCCGGTGGCTCCGGCCTGGACACTTTTTTCAGTCGACTGTCGAGTTTGGCCGTTTGGGCCGTGAGGTTGGCGATGTCGATATCGATTCCGTTCGTGCCGGGAACAGTCGTTGTGGGTTCTGGCCGCTTTTCGACAGTCACGATGGAACTCTTGTTGGCACTGCTACTTGAAAACTGACTGCTTCCAGCGGTCGGAACTTCCGCTTCGTCGTTCAACGGGATGAACATGGGAGTAATACGTCTTTTTCCATCGGCAGTCTTGGTTTCGATTTGTTTGAGAATTGGCCGCTGGCTTTCCTGACTAGTGGACGATTGGAACCCAGATGATGGCGGTGGCTTGGGGATTGAGCTTACTAATGTAGTGGCAGCTTGGCTTTGCTGTGGCTGAGGTATCAAGGTCGGCGCGGTCAGTTTACTCTGAGACACGTCCAGCAATTCTGCATTCTCAATTAGGGAATCCTTCCCGGTTTGACCATTCAGATCCAAGGTGATATTCTTCCCGTACATCCGCTGGTACAAACTGTTGCGATCGTCCTCGGACAAAGGAGTCCCGAGTTCCTCGGCGCTGAACTGAAGACAAGCCACGTGGCCATCTCCGCTGCAAGCCAGAAGGATGTATCCGTTGTGACTCCAGCTCAGATCCAGGATCGAATCTTGGAAGAGATCGTGTATCACCACAAGTGGCCGCTGCAAGGCAGTCAACCACACCGAGAGGCTCTTGTCCCGGGATCCAACCGCCAGGCAACAATACTGTTGGGATTTGTTCGTCTTTGGGGCCATTCTTTGCAGGATCGCATTGTGGAACCGAACGCAAGTGACCGCTTTCCTGTGGCCTACGAAATCCTTATCGCACTTCCAACCGTCCCGTTCGATGATTTGTGCCGTAGGACCTCCTCCATTCATGGCATGTGCCGAAACCAGGTACTGGCCATCCGGGGACCAGGACAGCCTCAGAATATGCGTAGTTCCGCCGCATTCCTCAAACGGTTCCGTCACCGTTTTGAACAGCGAAAAGTTCGAAGTTTTCCATATCTTCAATGTTTTGTCGTCGCTCTGCGAGGCAACAAACTTCCCGACCGGATCCCAGGTCACTCCCTTGACCAATCCGGTGTGGCCCTTCATGACTTGGACGATCGATGGGAATTCTTTCGCGTCCCAAATGATGACCGTATTGTCCACACTGCTGCTGGCAATGTACTGATCCTGTGGGGACCAAGCCAAGTCCAAAACGTCCCCCGAATGGCCTCGCAGCGTGGCAATGCACCGCCAATGTTCCGCCGTTTTGGCTGATCCAAAAGAACTTCCTCCCCCAGCGGATTTCTTCCATATCATGATCAGTTTATCATCCGCACAGGAAGCCAGCATGGTTCCGCTTCCGCTCCATCGAACACAATTCACACAGGCCAGGTGATTGTCCATCTGGCACAGCATCCGTGGCACTTTCTTATCCTTTTCCGCATCTTCGCTTATCACCGGGGCCATGTTCCAGATCACGACCCGGCCGGAATCATTGCCCTGACCACCGGTGGCGAACTTCTCCCCACCCGGATGGATGTCGATGGAAAAAATTGCTTTTTCTAAAAAACATTAAGCATTCTTTAGGACATACTTTCAAATTAAGAACCTTCTCCATTGATTACCATCGTGATGGACCCAATTCGGTTGCAAGATTTTCATGTTGAATGCTGATGACGAAGTTTTGGAACACAAATTTCCCAACTAATCACACACTGTTTCTCATAGTTTTTGCATTGCAAGTCTGATACATTACTTAACCGATAAGTTACACTACCTTTACTGCATTATTCTAACGAATTTCTACACTAAATTGAAGAAAAATGTTTGCAATTTGCGGCAAACACACAATTTCGGAGTGGAAAAAGCGACAAAACATAATGCCGAAAAGCGCCATAAACACAGCTTGTGCTATCGGGCATCGTAACGCCAGGCAAGGCGGCGAGGCGTTATTCATATTGAGTGCCTTGCGGGGTTGCACGCTATACACTGTAAACCTGGCATTACCCTTTAAAGTGTAAAAAGTACCCACTATTTTCTGATATATGAAACTGTCAAAATAAAGAGTAGTTCAAAATTTTGCATAGTGGGTAATTTTTGCCCATTTGTAAGTTCCAATGGTTTACCCTTTAATGAGTGAAAACATTCTTAAGATATTTTGGCGGAAGCTGTTCTTTATAAACTATAGTTCGTATTGTAACTGGAGTCGCGTCTGGGTCGCTGATAATGGAGAAGTGTCTAGATTTACAGGTGAGTACAAAAATCGGAAAACATTATCCATCTCATTTAAAGATACGCTGTTGTTTTTACAGAATGGATATGAGAACCAAAAACTTCGTTGCTGTTCGTTCAGTCAGGACCATGATACCAGATAGGAAACTGCGGCTAAACGCCGAGAGCCGGTCGTGACACGCAGCATCCCCCGCAGCAGAAATTTTAATTTACTTTTATGTATAACAAAAGCAATATTTATTGAACCTAATAAAGTGCAAAACTGCTGTTTTTTTGTCCCTTATTCATTATTATTATTGTTAATAAATTGATTTCAAATTGTTATTATAAGTCGTGAAACTAGAAACAGAGTAAAATTTACTCTCTTTCCTAACTGAATTCATTTCGAATAGTGGGTAAAATTTACTCGTCAGTTTGACGTACAAGCCGTTTACTCTTTAATGGGTACAGGCCCTTTACTCTTTTTATGAGTTAAACTAGTTTCTCTCAAAGAGGGTACTTTTTTACCCTTTAAAGGGTACTTTAGTCTTACAGTGTATTAAATCTACGGAGAGCTCATTTTACAGTACCAGAATAACGGCGTAACTGACAAATATATTTAAACATATTCACACACCATGATACAATTTTCTTGAAATCAGTTCCATACTGATATTTGTCTTCATTCAAGATAGCCTTGGAATAATTTTCTTGACATCTTGTAGGAATGATTATTTTTTTGATCAATTTTAAGCGACTATTCTGCCGTGAATCATAAGTCAGTCCCACACTGAAATAAATCAATGAGAATATTTTATTGGATATTTCATATGAGATCGACTCCGTGCTGAACTTGTATGTATTATATGTGTAACTGTTTAGGTTCACCTGCGATCAAATAAAAATAACAAAAAGTAGAGCCATTTTGGATCATATGCGTATACTATATGTTCAGCACTAGCTTTACATATAACTTTGATAGATCCACCTCTGTGGTGTTTACCTGAGAGAGACTCGCGAAGAGGAAAAATATCAACGTCATATGCAGCCCAGATTCGGCTGTCATGAAACGTCAAATGCAGCCCGTCGTTTTTATGGCTGAAAAAGTGGAAAAGTATTGTATTTAAAATAAAGTATTTTGTAAAACCAAAATCAGTGGATCAGTTTTTCCAAAGATACTGATAAATCTAAACACAATACTAGTTATTAATAATGTCAGCTACGTTCGCTGGCACGAAATTTTACTCAAAATGCCGTTTATGCTTCGGTGTGATGCAAACGCAATAGTTTTTTGCCTAGATGATCATGTGAGAGCTTGAACGGCTTGCGCAAGAATGATATATAAACACTGAGTGGAATAAGAAACAAACTCAGCAATCGCAGAAAAAGAAGAACGTCTCCGCGAGTCTCGTCTCAGGTGCTTACTACCCGGTCAACCAGTCAGTGATTTTCGATAGCGATCGATATAGATTCGTTTTGAACCGTTAGCGATCGCCATCGTTGGTTAAAGATCTATAAAAAATTATGAAGACTGGTTGGTCGGGTATATGCATGTTCGTCATATCGATAGTATAATTTCAGCACTACAGCAGTGGAAGTAAATTTACAAAATGGTGAAAAACAAAAGTTCCGAACTTGGCTGTACGCACCACCCTAAGCGAGTATATATGCAGTGGTAGCCCAATTGGTAACAAGCTACCAGTCACAATGAACGTTGTCAGGAAAAGTGGAATGAAGGAATGTATGAATGAAAACAAACGTAAAAAAGAATAATGTATAGTAGATATTTCGGTATTTCAAACGATTAAAGTGTAGATAGTTTTAAGGGATAATTGAAAAGTGTCAGAATATTGAATTTATGTAAGTAGAATTAACTAAATATCAAAGGAATTGTATGAAGAAGATATTTTCTAGATCGAAGCGAGAATTCTACAAGGGCTCCTACAGCAACAGAGCAACTTGAACTGAATCGAGAAACTTAAGTGCCATTGAAATATCCTTAAATTTAAGTATAATAATTAAATATATTTAGTTTCAAGCTGTTGAACAATTTGAACGCTGCTGTGAAAATTTTAGTTTCGAACTGTGGTCCGAACAATCTTGAATATTATATACAATGCCTGGATCGGATCAAAATCTTGAAGAGATTAACAATAGTTGTGCAGGATGCCGCCGTTCTGAGTTTGGTGAAGATGATAGAATGATTTGCCATCAATGCAAAAGATGTTACCATTGTGCATGTGCGGGTGTAACAGCAGAGCATAAGTATGTTGATTGGTCTTGCCATGAGTGCTTGGATCCAGCAGTGGATAACGATTTGCAATCTAGCTTGGAAGAAGAGCTCCGAAAGCTCGAAAAGGATTTAGAGAGGGAGAAACGGGCCATGCAATTGGAAAAGGTTCTGCACAAGAAGCGGCTCGAACATAAACAGAAGATTTTTCTCATGCGAAGACAAGCTGAAAAGAAAAACAAGATATGGAGTTAAATTTTGAAAAAGAGCGCTTGGAAACGGAATACGAGTTTCGCAACGAATCCAGCGATGAGACTCTGTCACTGAATCACTACATCGGATCGAAGATTCACTACGCTTCCCGTAGCAACCAAATGTCGTCCAACGAAAGCGCAACTTTCTGCGCGACAGTTTATCTCAACCAAACTTCCGTTATTTTCCGGAAA
>NW_018734781.1:0-47541 GCF_002204515.2 Aedes aegypti
CCCTTATTTTGTCGATCATAAATGGATGCGCGACTCAGCACTTTTGGCATTTGAATCATGATTCCGAGCAATCAGCTACAAAAACCTAACGCGTGTGTTGCGTTACGGCAATCTGACTCATGATA
This sequence comes from Aedes aegypti, assembly GCF_002204515.2. NCBI lineage: Eukaryota > Metazoa > Arthropoda > Insecta > Diptera > Culicidae > Aedes > Aedes aegypti. The sequence continues at coordinate 126 of NW_018734781.1, forward strand.
TCATGAGTCCAAATCATGGTGTATTTTCATAAGACGAAAACACGCTGGAATCATGATATCATGAGTCATAATCTTGTTTTTGGATTCTGATTTCTACCCGTGAACCATAATGACATTTATAAGATTTGTTTTGAATTGAGCAAGAAATCTTAAAAAGAAACTCTTACCCCACTCGAACTTTTGCCCCACTTTACTCTAACTCACGAACCATAAGAGATAGACATTTGGGTTCCTCGGCAAAGTTGCTCTAAATCGGTTGTTCTAAAACATTGTACAACATTGCCTAGGCCATAATGCGCCAGCAAAAATGTTTATATGCTGATCTCAAAAACCATGTGGGCCATCCTAAGTTCATATCACTGAAAAAAAATATCTAAAAAATATGGAGAAACTTTGCCGTAAGACACCATACATCTTAAATTGACGGTTTAGGCGCAATCATTTTTGTCTTCCTAGATATGGCTTTGGGATCAATGTGCAATGTGTGAAATGATTTCTTCATTCTTTCTATGATTTCGAAGACACCAGTTTAAAAACGTTAAATGAATACTTATTTTTCTGTTTCAATTCGTGCAAATTTGTATGTAAATCACTCCCGACGCCATTCAATTTGAACATCGCTACCGTTCGGGGATGCATTTTGCTGAACCGCACTAACAATAAATTAAATCTGAATCTGCGCAGTAAGCGCTTTCCGACACAAGAAGGTGCAAATGCAAGTTGACAGCCGAGATGGCATCTGTCGCTACGTGGCGCTACAAGTGTAATGATTATTACACCACCGAGACGAAGATTGAAAAGATTCTGCACAAAAACCCACCCACCCTCACCAACGAGAGAAATCCGAAAGGCGTTCTCTTACATTGTGAACACGGTTCTTACACGATCGACAACAGAATGAACGATCGCCTCACTGTGCCTTTGCAGTTCCAAGTGAGATCTTCATCTAGATTTCGATCGCCGGCGGCCACCCGATCGCAGAACAATCACACCCGAGCCCATCACTCGGCACCATTAGCTCACGATCGATCTCGATTGTTCGATCCGACTTCTTCGGGTGTCAGCTCCCCGACGAAACCGACCCAAGCCTATGGGGTCAAAGGTCTGCCGCAGTACCACCTGCAAGAAAAGCGAAATGGCATCCGTAAAATGGCACCGCTCTCCAAACAATAAACCGGGGCCAGGTCAGTTTCGGTGCAAAGTGCGCACCGGGTGCCATTGTTTCGTCTTCACGGCGAAGAAGTTCAGTTTCTCCTTGGAGCGATAAGCCGTCGCCGTCAAAGAAATGACCTATTTGGGGGGAGGACTTTCACAGGCCGACCTTTGTGGCCCCGGACCGGCGGTGATCTAATGGCCCCTCGGGGGGTCGCGCCAGGTTCGATTTCAATCAATTTCGCAGGACGACCAATGGCCGATGAATGGCTAGCAGAAGGTCTTTCAACACCCTTCCGATGCTAGGCGGGGAATGACGTGCCAAAATGAAGAATATCATCTATTCAAGTGCTCGGGCGAGGCAGACGTTGAAGTTGCGTAAGTGGTTTTATGGCCACTCTCGCTTCTTGGATGGGGTCAGACGCGCTGGTTTACTGACGGGACCGGGATGAGTATTGTTCGGAAGAGTACAATCTTTTATTGAATAAGGGTATGCGATATGGATTTTTTCCATGTCGATACGAAACGAAACGATACGCGGAATATCTTGCGCTGATAATGACGAAACGGAACGAAATTTAAAAATGTTTCGTGTAACTCGATACGAAATCAAATATCTCACGGAATTTTTCGAAACGAAACGAAATTTTTGAATTTGTTTCGCGGAACACACGTTTAAGTTTTTTTCTTGTCATAAGCTGGAAATTTGACCATAGGCATAAAAAACGTATTTTTAAATCCTCTACCATATGGAAAACTTAGTGTTGCTCAGCGGAATCCTTACATGTTTTGGTAAGACTCTTTTCTGTTTGTTTGAAATTTTCTTAATTACTTTATAAGGTTTCATTTCAACATATCTGACATTCACACAAGGCAATGAGTGGGTTTAATTTAAATGTTACAACTAAGAAGTGGGTCGAAAAGCAGTTACAAACATTTAAAACAATTTCAAGAATATTGAGAGGAGCCCAAAATAATTTGATTTTTAGAAATGCCTTACATTTTTTTTAATCATGTGGATGTGATGTTATGCTAATATATACCATAAAACATGGAATAATGATATTCATTTTTTTACTGTACTGTATGCTTTCCCAGACAACCAGAATGTACATATAACCAAATCACCTTTTGCGTTAAGCGATGCTTATATGTGCAAAGTTTCACGTATAAGATGGCGCTAAAAAGCCTTATACGTACAAAAGTGGAGGCGATATACGTGCATATTTTATATGATGAAACATAACATGCAATACGAGTGTGTAGATTTTCTTGCGAATAAGTATGTACTCTTATGCGACTTAATTTATGATAACAAAGATTATTTGACAGCTGCTACGGATTGATCCGACTCACTTTGTATAAGTATACGGGACGAAACGGAATGTACGTATGAACTCATAAAATAGCGTTTTATGCGAGGAAATTTATCGATCAAAAAATTTTATCCACCATGTAGTGCGGAAGTGATGCAGTTTGTACAAATAAACGACTTTGTTCGTCTACTGTTATGCGACTTCTGGTTGTCTGGGTTGTGGCATGGATGCATGTGATTGGGGACACAAGTCGATACGTGATCATGAAAACACTAAACTGAGAAGCAGACTCTGTCACAGTTGGAACATAACACCAGAAAGAAGAAGAAAATAAGTTAAACATAGGAATCACTGGAATATTTGCTTTAGTATTTGCTGGAGTATTGAATTAAATTAAATTTTAAGGAATCCATCAACACATACCTAAAAAATCAATCAAGATAAATTTAAAAGAACTGCAAAAGTAATAAGCTCCAAGAGAATATTGCGGCAGCAACTTAACCAGGATTGCCTGTTGGTGTTAATTTAGAAGTTCCTAATAAATTTTCTGGAAAAGCCTTGAATAAACTGTGATTAATTCTTGGAGCGATCAACTTTGGACGAAAGCAAACTTTTAGGGTAAACCTTTGTAGAAAATACTGAAGGTATTTCTATTATTTTGAAGCACAAATACTGGAGAAATGATCCTATTGCAAAATCTGTGAAGGAATTTCTGGACGATTTCTGGAAGAATTAAGGATTGTTGATATTATCTCATTTTCAGATTCTTTGTTTAAAACTGACTACAAAATCACATTTTCACTAAATTTGAGCCTCGAGAGTATTTTAAAAAATATTTGAAAATTTCGAAAAAAAGTTTTGAACCTGGACTAGGGAAATTGTACCAGTTATGGCTATAGGCTATTTGGCCATATGTGCTTTCTCAAAAAACTTTAACATTTTGAATATTTTTTCAATGTTTTGACTTCAAAGATTCATTTGATATCAAACTACTAAAACACAAAGAATGATTAAAGATTTGAAAATAATCAAATTATCACGTATGGCGGAATAGGGAACCATTATGTCCATAACTGGTAACATCTACCCTACACAGCATAGAGGAACCGCAAATAAGGCTGACAAGTTCACCCATGTTCGTTCAGACAATCCGTCTTTCAATGAGCTAAATTTAATGTTTGACTCATTTTTTTTCTCGGGATTTAGATGTGCGAAAATCAAAATAAAATGTTGCGCTTTTCCATTGGTGAAATACTCTTAGGTACCCCACCAAACTTCAATCTATATCCGGAACCAATTTTGATGGTGGCATGCCAATGCAGATGAATCAAATTATAACTGATTTTCGTAACTAGAGAATTTTTTAAACTTGATGTCGGTATTGAAAAGGTTAAGACTTTTGCCTTGCGGCATTTGGCTTCTAATACTTGTAATGATATATTATAAATATTCGCATTTTTTTAATTGGGAGTCGTGAGGAAATTATATCACGTTATAAAAGGAGAGAGGAGTTGGTGGTCAGTCACGCTGTACACACGTGAATAACCTAGATTCACTTTTCGATAAAAAAAATAATGTATGCATCTTCCTTGTTCAAGGTGAATATTAAATCGAAGGCATACCTCAGAATTTCAAGAGCACAAATCTAACGAACTCGACAGCGGTTCAAGCTGAACACTTGATCAATTGGCCATCGAGTAACCAATCGATAGAGTTTTCAGTTTGAATGGACGTCTGGTTCTTTAGATTTGTGCTCTTGAAGATTTGAGTTGTGGCTTTGGACCACCCAAATCAACGCGATTTTTTACGGCGACAGCGACAAACAATCGCTGCGATTTCGCTGCTACATGTAAAATCGCGTTGATTTGGGAAAGCTGTTCTTATGCTGTGTTAAAAGTGACGTCATAGCGGGAAAGCAAGAGAGAGAACTAATGCGCGCATCAATAATCTGCACCACCTGAGCAAATCCAGAACATCAGGGACTCACGCTCGCCAGCTTTTTTTACATTTGTGTGCAAACAATTTTTGCGATATATTAACGGATTTCCTCAACAGGACACGCGATCTTTCCCGGAGGAAACCGTGATTTTGCTTTCTTCATTCTTATGGAAGATAACATTGCGGTAGTTCATCAAACGCAGTTATTCATTTCCTGGACTATTCGCCGCGAGGAATTCAGGACAAATTCACAAACTTAACAACGGCAGTGCAGTTTATCATATCCTGCGGACCAGTCAATACTACAGTCATCCCACAGTTATGGATAACACACAGATATGGATCAAAGTTGGATTAAACGGAGAATATCTCATCAAATAGAGTAGCAATTACGCAGACCCTATTTTACCTACGCGAACCATAAATCTATACAGCATCGCAATCAACAATAACATGTTTAAACACTTTGGGAAACGTTTTTCTGGAACCATGAAAAAACACTTGGTTCAGTCTGTCTGAACACCGACCAGTTATGAATCTAAGATAAGACGATTCCTAAAGAAACGCCAAAACGTATGCTTTCACTAGCACACCATTCGTTTGCCTCGCAGATAATTTGCTGTATAGTGTTCTGATCCATGATATGAGTCGATTTGATCCGTAATACGGACCCATTTTTGACTGTAGCTAGGAGTAGAAGCGAACGCTTTGCCTTGTTTTGTTCGAAATTAAACTCGAATTTCGCGAAATTCCGTTTTATTCCGTTTGTTTTCAATTTTCCGTGGAAATATTTTAACAATTTGGCGAAACGAAACGAAATAGCAAAATATAAATTTCGCCTGTGCGAGTTCCGTGGAATTCCGCGGAATTTCGTTTCGAAGCGTATTTGACGGAATCATTCGGTATTTCGCATACCCTTATTATTGAATCTTACTGAGTTCAAAGATGGACGACTAATTTGATGGGCACATCATAGTGATGTTCATTGCATGAATCTTAATAAATCTTCAAAGCTGTTTAGTGAATTACCTGAAAAATAAATGAAAAGGGAACTTAGTACTAATCCCATTTGATTCCATTAAAGTTTGTATCTTTTGACAGATACGCGTATTTCAATCTTAACTGTAAGGCCGTCTTATTAGAACGCGGGTAGACCAGCTTTTTGAGGTACATTACGGGGTAAAGACTGGAACGCGCAAACATTGGTCGGCAAAAAAATCGTATTCTTTAGTCAAAAGTGATGATACAAAAACCTATATTGGTTTGCCAAATCCGAACTACCGTGCTTTCAAGTTAACCCCTTTCAATTTTGCGCAGTGGTCTCAACGAAATTATTCGCAGCCGAACGCCAGTTTGGTTTAAACTGCTGCTCATTTTCCATGTAGTTATTCGTTTTTTTCAAATTCAATCTTACCAAGGCCCAATACCGTTCGATAGGACGGAGTTCTGGGCTGTTTTGGAAGGTTGTGGTCTTCGAGTACCAAAACCACATTGTTCGCATCGTACCACTCGATTGCTACATTTCCCATAGTGGCAGTTCGCCAAGTCTGGCCACAACAGCAAAGGTCTATTTTGTTGAATCAGGAATGGTAGCAGCCGCTTTTCGAGGCACTTCTAGACTTAGATCTCTGGGTTGATGGTTCCCGTAGTGATGAAATATCGTTTTTTAAACCACACGTGCATATGGCATGCCGGAAATTTCGAAAGTTTGATGGTTTTAAAAATTTTGGCCGATTCCCCTTTTTCTGATGCGGAATAAAACTTTTGACCTGGAAGTTACTTGAAATCCGCCTTCACTAAAGTTCCGTGAGAGAACGTCGGATTCTCTTGCTGCGCGAGAAAAATGTTGACACACTGCTTCTCTAGCTTGGACGTCATTTTGAAAACTGGTGAGCAAAAGGTGAAACTATTCATAGCAACCATTGTATTTACACTTAACTTTCAAATGCAGCATTTCAGGTTTTTTCAATACATTTTCAATAGAAACACAACAATTTTAAGTTGACCAATTTTTGCACGTTACAATCTTTAAGTTATAGCTCACTTAATTCAACAGCCACATTATCATACATGGGTTGGATCATCAGTTTTAGTCGTTCACTTGTATCTTCTCAGTTTTTTTTATCACTCAAAGCCTTGTTTATTGTTCTTCTGATAGAGTTCTTCTGATGATATTGTTCTTCTGATTCTAATGAAATATTGGGTGAGCTTTGGCACTGCCGTATTTTTTAACAAAATTTCCATTTCAAGATTCCTCATAAGCTAAAAAGTCAATCTTTTGGACAGTTTTTTTGCGACGACAAAAATTTTTTCTTATAGCAATTAAATTTATTCAAATTTTATATACCGTATTGTATGGTTATTGTTATACAATTGAACACAAATTAAAGAGCAGAATTTCTACTTTTTCCAAAAATTGAATATAATTTGAATGTAGGTGTTATAGACGATGGCTTAGGTGATAAACTTGAACGCTAATATTTAAAGAAGGATCAATCTAAGTATAAGTAAATGTCATAGTAATAACATATAAGGTCATTGGTAACAAAACCTGTTGAATTTTTTTTCTAAATTATGAGTTCCTTTTCTCGATATTGCAGGAAACGTTAGAATTGTGGACCTGAAGCTAGGAAAAAACTTAACTTAGTCTGAAAAACAACGTTGAAAAGCCGAGTATCCGGCTTTGGAAGCGTCTGACAAATCGAAGCAGCACGGTAGATTCTCCAATATTGCTTAAATATGACCATTCAGTTTTATAGGGAAGTATATTGGGATTGAATCTGTAATGATCTATAATGGAATCCAGTAACTTTAACCCGTTTCTCGGTACTACATAATTAAAATTTGCTCGATTCGTTACTAGAAAGATCACTCTCACTTGAGGACAACGCTACTATTGTACCAAAGCCAAATTTTTGTGAATTTTTGAAAATGTTGGATTGAATAGTCTTATAGAAAATAGAGTAAAGCTAAAATTCACTTCTATGTTTCCTTGGACGAATCTTCATAGCTTCATAGCTATATATTAATAGCATTTTGAAAGATTGCAAAACAATTAATCTCTTAATGAAATGATAATTGGAAGTCAGTTTTAGGTTTGGGGTTAGCTCTGGTAGCGGGTATGTAAACATATTGAAATCCCCAACTAAAGTACTGTTTGACATCGTATCAATAGAAACTGATTTAGAGAATGTTAATAGCTATCGTGGATCAGATAGTGTACAATACAGTACGTAATTCACAGAAAAAAACATCAACAAACATGTTTTGAGTTAAAATGAACATGTCAAACGCCATTATAAATGTATTCAAATTTTTTAAAAAATTACATACATATCTGAATAAGCATCGAATAATTTTCATTTTCAACGATTGTGTTGTTGAGTGGTACTGTTGCGTTCACCCTAGTTCTGACACCGCACCTACCATTGAAGTTCGTTGATCAGCATACCTGCAACAGCATTTTACGCCGAGCTAAGTTGCTTTCAATGTGCCCGGCATTGCTATAGAATTGTCAAGAAGAATTGAAAAGCTCACAATCGGAATTCAGATTAGGAGTCTTATCTTAGTTGAAGTTATATCTTGAAACTAGTGAAATTAGACTACAGTTAGCTAAAACTTAAATACTAGAGTGCTGAAATCGAAACCCTATACTATACATGGTAAAATAACCCATTATACAAGTTGAACTTAAGACTAAAGAAATTATCTAAAAAATATAGGTTAGTAAAAAAAGAGTGGTTGGAATCTACATACACAGAACTAATTGAATCTTAAATTTGTTTTACCAAATTAGGATGATAGTGTTGTCTAATAACACAGAAAACCTAGATATAAGGAATGAATGTTGTGTATGGAATGATACTAATAAAGTAATTTAAAAAAAAAAAAACTTAGTACGGTTCGAGGGATCAGAGCAACCCGATCCAGCAGAAGGGCGAATTAGTCTTAAACCGTTTTAGTTATTGTCAAAAGATAACTACAAACGCGATGTGAAAATATCTGCAGGTGGCTATCACCGCTAGCAGAGAAGTGTGGCATTCGGCCAAATGATCCGGAACCAAAAAAATGATCTATTATCTATTAGTATTTTGATTCGATTTGGAACCATCTCCACCGTTTAGTTTCTTTGGAATTGTTCCACTAATATGCTTCTTCAATTAACAAGTCCGCTTATTTCCCTCCTAATTTGTGGGCTTCGTGGCCTTGCGGTTAGCGGCGTCAGTCGTCTAGGCGTATTGTGCCACGGGGTGTGGGTTCGATTCCCGCTCCAGTCGGTGAAAACTTTTCGTCAAACGAAAAATTCATCGCTGGGCTATTGGGTGTGATTGGTTTGTGATCGTTCAGTCTGTGCAGCTTATGTGCTGAAGACGGTGTAAATTGTCTTTTTTTTTTTAATTTTTAAAAGTGTTACAACCTATACCCGCAGCAAGCTTTAAAACGACACGATAAATATCCTTTGATCAGGTTTTTGATATTACAAAATGGCGTATTTCAGTGCTACTGAACTGTCCTTTAATGCTCACGGCATCAAGCAGACTGCCAGAATTGAAAAGGCTGCAATATTAAAAGCCACCACATAATCTTCTCTGACGTGTGCTAATACAATGCATACTAATTTTGCAAAAAAAAAATGGCATAGCGTACATGGTCGTTGGCAGTTCTATAGCATAGCATAGCATAGACAGACTGTACATGTCAATGGTTGCTACTCCGTGATTGATCGGAACTGGTAAGAATTGCACTGGGATTCTATTGAATAAGGGATGGGAGTTTTCGCTTACTCTCGAAGTGCAATTTTAGCAGATCTAATATTATTGATCAATAACGGCGCCGGCCAAGTCCTTACAGTCAGTTGGGATGGGGAAGGAATGTTAGGGTGTAATGATTGTTGCTTCTCGAGACCGAGAATAACTCTGCATCTCCACAATCACCACGGGAAGGGTGTTTATTAGTGAAGGAGGGAAAGATCTGGGAGTCACCTCTGGTCGGTGATACGATCCATGGAAAAGGGGCAAATATACGACTTATATTTAAAGCTAGTTTTGTATTTTTGTCTCGAGAAGTTTTTAGTAGAAGCTTTAAAAAATACGTCAACATCTATAATGTCGAACAATTCAAAAGACTTTTTTTATGAATGACGAAAACTGAAAATTACATGTATATATTTTTTATTATATGAAACAAGAATAATGCCGACACTTGTAGTGACGAACCATACATAGTTTGTTCGAAAATCACATATGATTATTACTGTGTCTTTTGTCTCGATATGGTAGAAGTTTAAAAAATACGTCAACATTCACAATGTCGAACAATTCAAAAGATAATTTTTAATAAAGTCAAGAAGAGAAAAAATATATGAATATTGAAATTGTATAAGAAAAAAGCATAATGCCGACACTTATAGTGACGAAACATACAAAGTTTGTTCTAATATTTCATAAAAGTTACTCTTTCAAGAATAAATGTGTTATCACAAGCATGAAACGAAATCACCAGTTGGTAATCCATCCACGCTCCAAAACAGGAAAAAAAAAACAAAACCGGCGACGAAAATACGTGCGAACCCGGGAGCAAAATCTATTGGACGACGCAAAACCGAACTGTCCTGCTTGGGCTTCACGAAGCCGTACATGGTCGTTGGCAGTTCTATTATATGAAAATACAGACAAATAGTGGAAATTGCAAGAGTTCATCTTCTTATATGCATGCTAGAGTCGTCGGACCTAGTGGTGACGAGCTTAAGAAAAGTGAGATTGAAGCTTTCTTGGCTTTTAATATCGAATAGAATGTACATGCAGTAACTTGGTTATTCAGGTGTGGAGGGAACTAAGTGAACCTAGTTTGGATGTTTCTATTCAGCACACTTGAGATAAGAATAATTATTTGAATAATATTGATTTGTTTTGCTCAATGCAAAGTACCGTTAAGTCACCAGTCACCGTGTGGCCTCCATTCACCGTGCACGTATACAGATTCCTACAGAATATCCATACAATTTTCACAAATTATTATTTTATCCGCAAAATAAGATAAAACTGATGAAATGAAGTAGTTCTTATCACAAAGCATTATGAAAAACTTAGTTTATGTAATCAAAATCGTGTCAATTCTGTTTAATAATTGGATTTTTCAACACTCATAGTAGAAACGCCAAAAATTAACACTTTTTTTAACGAAAGAGTATCATTTTTTTATAATCTCAACCAGTTTTTGCTGTAGATTCTTTTAGCAAGATGTATTTCATCGTATGAACCTTGATATTTAATGCAAATTAGATTTTTTTTATTGTGTTTCACTCGAAACACAAATGCACGGTTAATGGACCCTCTTTAATATGTATGGTTCCTATTACCGTGCATTAGTGTAAATGGCTTGAAATTATTGGGTTATGTTGGATTTATTGTTATGTCGTGATTTAACTACTTAATATTATGTTTAAGAGCGAAGATAAAATGGTTTGGACAGTGCATTCAAAACTCCTTTAACGATTTTAATGAAAAAAAAAAATTAAATTATCATTTTTACAACTTTCTATGGCTTTTACTGTAAATTAAGATTAGAATACCCTTAAAAATGAGTGCATAGTTTGCTACACCAACAACATTTTCTCAAGATATGAAATTAAATCATGACGAAAACTATACGCACGGTGAATGGTTCACTAGCGTGCTCGGTAAATGGTGACATAGCACGGAACAAGGCGACCTTAACATGACATTATTGAACATAATTTTTGAGTATTTTTTGTTATGCATCACTAATTTGGATTTTTCCCTGAACTATGGTTCAAAGTGGTATTCTAGGTTGCTTTAAATTATTTGGAAAAATGATACAATTTTCTGAAGTGCAGATTTTTTTTTTAATGCACGGTGAATGGTCGCTTGACGGTACACATCTACACGTAAAAAAGTTGTGCGGTAAGGGGGATCACTTGAGTGCTCGCACCAGCAATTTTCAGCAGACCAGAAATGCGCTTGATTTGACCATATCTGTAGTCAAAATCTGATTGATGAAAATTATTTCTGTCAAATGTATTAGTTAACTATTTACGTAGTAAATTGTTCCGAAATATCATTGGTAGTTTAAGGGATGGGCATAGTCAGCTATAATAGTAATTTTTATCGAAGATTTTTATTTCACGTGTACATATGTAACTAATAAACTACCAAGATGAACAAAATTATGACTTTTTGTTCGAAACCCTCAAACTCGTTATACTTAAAGCTTTGAATGATGGTTATCTCAATTTGCGTAAGGTACCCCGGAACAAGTGAGAATCAGGGGTAAGTGGGGCGCTTCGTCATAGCTCACTTAGGAAAAGTTTTTCATGGGGGTATTCTTCTAGAAAATTGAAGATACAATGACAAGGAATGTATTTAGTACTAAACATATTGTTATTTTTATTATCATGTGGTTTATGTAACAGTTGTCAGTTCAGCGCCATTTTCAACTTGCATGATAAATTGTGACACGTTTAACGTCTTGCATTGACTCGCAAAAAATAAATGTGTTATAAATCGAATTTCCATCAGTAAGCTACAATTTAAGTATTATTATAAGCTGCTAACGATAAACCAGTATTTTGTTTTCATATCATATGAAATTTTTGATGATCTATCTTACCCCAAAATATCTTTGTACCCGGGGTAAGTGGGACCTATCAAAACAACAACCAGAATCAAAACTTTTCGTATACGTTTCATACATTTTCCTAGAGAACATCACTAAAACATTTAAACAAATGATTTTTATCAAAAGAGATTAATCTCAAATTACGTAATTGTATAAGAGGTAGAAGAAAAGTGTAATTATCCTTTATTATGTTATTTATTTTTTATTTTTGAAATACGACTTCAAAATTGAACAAATACAAAGGGGAAATTTTAAATACATTATGAGAACGATTACTTTTCTTTTTTATTTGAACTTTATTTGTTATTTCTACCAAATAAGTAGTGATGGAAAACAATTCCACCCCCATTAAGTGGTTTTCTGCCATGCACATAAATAATAACAAAACATATTTATAATTTCGTAAATTATTGATTGTTTATGTGCTACATTTTAATTAACAACTTATAAATTATTATTTTGAACATGTTTAATTCCTGTTCACGCTTTTATTGAGGAATTTCCAGTTAATATTAAAGGTGAAGTGACATACAATTAAATAAAGGTGTTCTTCCTAAAACGTTGCGTATTTTATGGTTGATCCCTTATGTACATCAAATATGTACTTAAAATTAAAAATCTATGATTTATCAATCCTATTATTGTAATGGTTGACTTACTGATGTGGATTGACGCATGGAACTGGATGTGTCTCACTTGCCCCGTTTAGCGAGGTAACTGTGCCCAATGGCTCATTCTAAAACTTTCTTCGAAGGTTTGTACAATTTTCGAAATTATTCGATCAATTTCATGCACATACCAGAAAATATATTGCCAAAATTGATTGTGTTGTTGGATTTGAAAAATATTGACATTTGAAAATTTTATTGAACAATTTGTTTTGAACTATCGTTTTTTTCGTTCCCACTTGCCCCGCGGTACCTTATTTAAGCACTTGTTATAAATAGTGCTCAAATACGCATAATCAATACCGTAATTCGGGTGTAGTTGATCTGTGGGGAGAAGTTGATCATTCTCGTACCCACATGTATAAACTGCCAGGAGAGCTATTATCCGTTTTCAATTATCACAAGTTTATGTCATATCGTATTACCAGATAGCTGCTCTTGATGTTTCTAAATGCGGTTCGTCGTTCAAAGTTGGTATACTTTGAAAAAAAAACAGATTTTTAAGGAAATGTTCGATGAACTGTTGAAGGGTTCTACCCCACACATTCGACTATTGCCAACTCTATATAAAGATACCTTTTGAATAAACTATTTCGTACATCCCATATATATTCTGTGAACCCAGTTTTATATTTGCATTGAGGATAAAAAATCATTTTCAGAAAAAAAATGTTCTTATTGTTAGCGAGTTGCTAATTTCAAAGAAAATTGCATACCTTTAGGCGTTTTATTTGGTGTATTCTGGATTTCACAACATTCAATTCTAAAATTGACCGATTTATCAACAAGTTGTAAGATTTTTAAGACTTGATTCGGGATCAGTGATCCCAAATTTAGTAAATAGCAAATCTCTTTATTTTAGGAAACGTGTCACAGTAATTGATCAACTTCACCCCGGAATCAAAAATTCCTTTTTTTGATTTATAAAAAATGTTTTTGTTATTATGATAACAATTCGTAAAAATTTCGTTTGTATAATTTGATTAACATCCAACCAGAACAGGTTTTGAAAATATTTAGATGCGAATACATGCATCCTACTAGGAATTATAGAACAGCATCGCTCAAAAATGATCAACTTCATCCCATTTTACGGTACTTAAAAGTACAAATATTCAAGTTTTCAAGTAGCAGAAAAGTGGCAAAGACACGCGAAGACACGGGATGAGTCCACCTGAAAAAAGTGCATATGTTGCCTTTTATAATGCATATAATTATTTATGCAACTTTTTGAGATAATTCAGTTAAAAAAGATGAATTATACACAATAAAATGCTTATAAATCATAGAAACAATGAAGGTATTGCCTTGGTATGTTCAGCAAAGTTTTGTATTTTGAAAATATATACATACTCCTAGATTATTGTATGCCATGAAAATCGCTGCGAAAAAAGTTAGGTGAGTATTTGTACTTTTGAAGTGGTTTTTATTTGAAAATCGCTATAAATTCTTTATTTTAATAGATAGATTAAAAGTGTCTCTGACAACTTTTCTTCATTTAACAATTCCAACAACTTTATCGAAAACATCAATTGCTTTTAACGAGAAACAGAGAAAATAAAAATTGTATATCACTTACGAATAAAAATGAAAAAAATAAGTGATTCTATTCATTCGTTCATGAGATATGACCATCTTTATTAAAAAAAAAAAAAAAAAAAAACGATGCCGTAGATATATACAGTATTGGACAAAACATTTGCAACTTTTTCGATTTCCATACAAAATGGCCAACTTTGGTAAGCTAGATCTCAGTTATTTATGGACCGATTCGAATGAAACTTTCACGGAACATCAGATATAACTTGAATTTTAACATATATTTTTAATAATTTTTCTAATTACGAGTTTATAAGTAATAACGGTTTGACTAAAGTGATTTTTTTTGACGATTTTTTATAATTGACATAACTAATTATATTGAAGGAATAGCTTCATGGTATCTTCAGCAAAGTTGTAGACTTCGACGAGATGAATAAGTTTGCTGAAGACAGTTTTTGTGTAGGGCTATCAGATTTTGAGATAAAAAGTTTTGAATTTTTCGTCGAAAATTACACTCTAGTCAAACCGTTATTACTTATAAACACGTGATTGGAAAAATTATTCAAAAATATATGTTAAAATTCAAGTTATATCTGATGTTCCGTGAAAGTTTCATTCGAATCGGTCCATAAATAACTGAGATCTAGCTTACCAAAATTGGTCATTTTGTATGGAAAATCGAAAAAGTTGCAAATGTTTTGTCCAATACTGTACTTTGACTATCTCGCATATTCTATTTAATACATTCCATTAAGAATGTATTACTGATGCATTTAAACAAATGCCGTGAATTGTAAGTTGCGATCGATCTCTATTACAAAAGGTATGTATTTATTAGAGAATAATATAAAAAAAATATACGATTGAGAATATTTCCGATGGTTTTGACTTTGTTTTCAACATCATACATCAATATTTCAGCTAAAAATCATGAATTGTCAGTAAAAATAAATGCTCGTTTTCACATCAAAATTATACTGTAAATCCTCTTATATTCTACAGAGATATAATATACCATTTGAACCTCTAAGTTTTACTTTTCATACACTGCGCAAATTGCATCCCTGTTTTTCCACCTTTTAAGATATTGACGTTTTGAAAAATATGATTTTTTTTTTAATAAAAATGGTCATATCTCAGGAACGAACGAAAAGAATCACTTAATTTTTTCATAAAAATGCGCGTTTCAAATAGTTCTAGTCTTCTATGTAGAAGACGTAATTTTAAAAAAGTTATGGGCAAAATATCAATTTTTCATGGACTACCCTACCCTGCATTATTGAAAACGCCATTACAAGGGCTACAGTAGACTTACAAGGTTGGCATCTTCGGCCAAAGTTATTCAAAATTAAACAAAGAACAACTTCCTTGAAACACTTCAAAGCGCTAATTTAACAACATAAAAGTAGGATATAATATTTCAGTATTGTATTGTACCACCCTAATGTCACTTAATGTCAAAATGTAGTCCTCATCATATGTAACAATTTTGTCAGACACTTTTGTTCTAAAAATCATCTCATGGTTAATTTTTTTTTCTCTAATTTTGCGGTCTGGCCCAATGTGCAATTAGATAGGCAGATAGAGAGATTGTAATTCTATCGAATTTTACTTTGGCCGACATTTTTGACAAAATGTTCAGTGAAAAATTACCACATGTCTCCTTTTGTCCTTTTGACCACTCATCCTGTTCTTAATTAACCACCCTGTCACCAAAAACTTTTGAGATACCTTTTTTGAACTGCACCTATTTTCGGGAAAACGGTCATTCGAAGAAATGGTATTCGGTAAAAGGGTCATTCGGGGAACTAGCACAATCTGTAAACACATTTAAATCCATTACCAAAGTATTGATATATTGATTTTGTATAAAATTACATTTCCAAATAGACATCGATTGATTCCTATGTTTCTACACCGAGTTTAACATTAAATCAAAGTATATTTCTGAATAAATTCGAAGGAATTATGTTAAGTCTATTTTTTTTTCATAGATCAGAAATCAAAATGATTTTATTTTGGGCTTACATTTTGAACCATAATACGCATATAAGGAAAGATTTTATCGCTTTTGAACAATGTTTGGAAAATAGTATTTTTTATAACTACAAATGCCTGGGATTCAATAAATCTGTAATACAAAAACTCTTATATTTTATATTTTCAACAAACAACATATCACAAACGAAGAGCCTTATGGTATCTAAATATTTCCAAACCTGTTATTCCGTTAGTTCTTCTTCTTCTTGGCTTCAACGTCTCTGGGATAGAGCCTGCTTCTCAGCTTAGTGTTCTTATGAGCACTTCCACAGTTATTAACTGAGAGCTTTTTTTGCCAAAGTTGCCATTTTTGCATTCGTATATCGTGTGGCAGGTACGATGATACCCTATGCCCAGGGAAGTCAAGGAAATTTCCATTACGAAAAGATCCTGGACCGACCGGGATTCGAACCCAGATACCTTCAGCATGGCTTTGCTTTGTAGCCGCAGACTCCAACCACTCGGCTAAGGAAGGCCCCCGTTAGTTACACAGAAAAAAAAATGTTCAGAAAAAAAATGAATGTTTTCAAAAGTATCGTAAAAAACTAGAATTTTTATTATTGCCAAAACTCAGTAATCAGAAGAAACTTCATGAAAAAAAGATAGGGATATATTAAAATAAAAATTATAAAAATCGAAAACCAAAATCCATAAATTCACTAATAAAAATGAATCATTGCCCAAAAATTGAAAAGAAAAATCAAAGCGTCGTTAAAAATCGACGATGTTTAGAGTGATATTTAAAAAAAAAATTTACGGAAAAATTGGTTAATTGGAGACCATTTATGTTTAAAACGAAGTTACCCATAATTGAGCATGATTTCCCGAATGTATGAATCGAGCACTTATGAACTTAAACAATAAATGTTTAATTTTAACAGATGCTAAAAACTGCTCTTGGAAAAATTTCTTCTTCTCTTTGTGAAGTATTTGAACCATTGAGAAGCAAATCAATAGTAAGCTATCCATTTGTATCGTAAACTTTGCAGAAATCAGCGCAAAATAGATTTTTCAGGTGTATTGACCCAGAAGAGCCCGATATTGTGTAGGTTTTTTTTTTAAAGAGTACTCTTCGGGATTTACCATGATAACAGAGTGCAGTCTTCGCGTTATTCCTTAGAATTGCCACAATGTTTCACGATCCAATTTATCTACCGCTGTGTTAGATGCTCCAACACGTTTAGAACCAAATCAACAAATAACATATAATTTAATTTTGTTTAAACTTTAAATGGAAACCACAAAATCGTTTCAAATCAATAAGGTAGTATTTTATAATTGTTGGATAGGCCTTTCAGTCTTGTTATATATTCCCACCGAAAAAGCTTCCAAAACTGGAAACGGTTGTGTGGGGAAAACTCAATGCATTAGATATTGATAGGTTCTTCCGAAGCCACACTAAAGCCTGTCTACGTTAAATTTCGGACACCCAAATAATGGCAGCAAAAAAAAGTTACTCATAATTCAACAAAAGCAATTGTTTATTTCAGAGTAAAAGAGTTATATCTACAAAATAAACAGTTGACAAGGATGTTAATCCTTCTTGTACGTATAATTTTGACTTCCCAACTTTGCGAGCCACATTTCGCACAGATAGATTGGGATTTTTCTCAATAATTGGCTACCACCTTCTTATCCATTTGTCGGGAGCATACTTTTCGATGTGTTCCACTTCCAACCTTCCGATCCACCAGTCAAGCGCTGGTCAAATGATTTGCAAACACTAAATACCGTACTTTTCGGTAGCTTTAGTTTTTGGCAAGATCGCGTACCGATAAATTCGGATTTTGCTGCCGTTCAAACAAAATGCGTTTGCGCACTTCCACTTGATTGGACGCCATTTCAGTGAATGTTACGATAATGTAAACATGTTGTACCACGAAATAAAGTGGAGAGTTTCAGCTGTCATATAAGTGAAACGTTTCAGCAATCCGTGGAAATAATTCAAAACCTACACTGAAAAAAAAAGTGTCCGAAATTTATCGTGGACAGCTTTAGACAAAAGAAATATAACAATTCAATCACTGAAGAAGGTCACAAACGGAACGAAATGTCGTACAAAATAAAATAAAAGTTTTTAATTTTGTCAAGATTGAAAAGCCAATTCAACATCAAGGAGGAACTACGGGCGAACAACGAATTGAATCTTTTTTCATATTAATTATTAGGAATTTGAAAACAATCGAGGACCGCAGAATAACGACAGATCTAGAGTCCTGACCCGTTGCTCACCCATGTTCCTACTACAATGATACAATGTATTCAATAAACTACAGGTAGGAGACCATGTCAAACTATCTTCTATCTAGAGAACCATGTATTCAGAATTCTTGATAAACTTGTCAATTCGAGACCCCTGTCTCACAACTCTCAATAAAGAAAGTATGCCTCCTGTTTCTAAAACTAACAACCTCCGACATGGTGACAACCTCCTCGCGTTAGCACCCAATCGAACATCTCGACAGCAGAGAGGCCTGATTCTGAATATGTAATGAGCTCCCTGCACCTCTCGGAGACTACGCGAACGACATCTCCACAGCACGTTGTGCCAATAAACAGCAAACCAAACCAAGTCAAGTGACTGACAAACAATTCAACCAGCACAGTGTTCCTGCGTCAGCGCATACAATGATTGCACCGAGCTGAGCCGGAAAATGAAGTGAATGAACACAGTGAGCATCTCCCTTTGGCTGCCGTCAACCCTTTAATGCCCAACCGTCGCCTTTAGAAAGGATATCCTTCGGGATTTTTTTTAAAGCATTGAAATCAAGATGATTTTTATTTCTGGCTTATGGGTTGGAACACTATCTGAAGATTTGGGTAAAAAATCAATCGATGACTTGAAAATTCTTCAAAAATAATTAAATTAGCACGAGACGTTAAAAAAAGGATAAATCAAAAACAAAAATTCATGAATTCACGAATAAAAATTGTTCAAAACGTTGAATCTTTCCACGATTTTGGATAGCAAAAATTATGAAGATATCAAAATAAAATTATGGGTAATTAGAGGGTTAATTGCAACAGCTGCCGTTTGTTGTGTGTTGTGTGTCGTGTGCGCACAAGTGGCCACCGTATGCTAAGTACAAGTTGCAAACCCTTAATCACTCTCAATCGGATCTGAAAATCAATGACACATGACGCCTTCATCGAGCGCTGTGGATGGGACCTTAGATGACCAGGTCACTTATCCTGCTTGGTAGCATGCGCGCTTGCATAGCAAATCGGAATATTTGAATAAATCAAACGTTTACGGACGGAGTTTGATTACCCTGCGCAAGTGTGACGCAGTACTAAGGCCGAGACAAGGAAGAATCAGAATGAAAAATGTATCAATTCTACGATGACGAAGTTCTCGGTTAGTGACGGATGGAGAGCAGATTGAAAAAGGAATTCAGATCCCTTTTTTCAACGAATGAAAAACGGGCGTCATCGCCCAATGAGACGAAATCCGCATTCTGGATCGGCGGATCTCGTTTGTCGATTTCCTACCCTCACCGGTTACAAGTAAAAGACTAACATTTAAGTTGATTCAACGTATCAAATGACAATCTTTGACATGATGACAGATGAAGATTTTAAGCAATCTTCTATGATTCACTTGAACGTGTTAATAGTTTGTTTCCTTAAGTTTGATTGTCTCTGCTGGGAAACACCAAATCGATTTCAAAATTCCTTAGCTTTTGGCGAAGCTGATTGGGGTTCGCGTTAGGTGGTGGACATTCAATGTGCACAGGATGACTCGCTGGGTGTTTCAAGGAGTTTCGAAAAAAAGCGTTCCTGAATATGGAAAAATAAAAGTTCTGTTCCGCACCCAAGAAATACGGAAATTTCTAAAATAAAACTAAATCTATCTTGTATTTGTGCCAGAATATGCAGGGATAAAATGGGAGCATGTTTTTTGTACGGATCGCGTTGTGATCGAAAGGTGGAAACTGCACTACATTGAACATTTGAATAGCGCTGAGGGCGCAGGCACGAAGACAACACAGATATCGAGGGAGTGTAAGCAATAGGTTGGCTTTGAAAACATTTGAACGAAGGTAGCTTAGCATACCATAGAGTCTTTTTGTAGGCTTTGCTGGAACGACTGAGTTTAAAATTTCCAGAAGAAGTCCACAATGCTCAAAAATCCACACAGCCTCATTACGAACAATTGTCCATGTAACTGTCCAAACATCGCGGTGCATTACCGCATCTGTCGTGCTTCCTCCCCCCTCCCTGATTCAATGCAACAAAGTGTCCGCACCGAGCGCTGAACTGAAACTAAACGATTATACACCGAAGCTGCGATTTAATTGAATCAGTTTATTGAAAATAATATATCATATTTGAATCTATCGGTCGGCCGGACACGCCGGCGGTGAAGAATATAAATCGATCCATTACGGAGTGCGGTGTGTTGCCGGTGGGCGAAAATGGTTCCCCCCCGTGATTCGAAAGCCACTGCCACCAGTGGCAGTGCTAGCGCGCTGGCAGTGCTAGTGCGGTACCGATCTGCTTTGATTGCGCGCGCGTCGTCGTCGTCGTTCATTGTCGGTAGGTACCGCTCACCGCTACCACCACTGACTGTCGGGACTACTACGCGGAGCGCACGGGAGATGGATAGTCTGTGGGTTCGAATTCAAACACATCATAATTGATATGCATGACTAAATGGACGATCGCGATTCGAAAAGAGCTTAGACCGAGAGCACATGCACGATCAGGGTATGTGATACTTCCGAGGAAAGAAACTTGATATTGACAATGCTCTTGAAACTTTAACAAATTCCATTACTGAAGCAAAAGGGTGTTGCGATACCAAAATGTGAAGTGAAATTCGAGTTCGTGATTATAGACGATGCTCCTAAACTCTTGGGTCCTCTGTTCTGAGGGTGAAGCTTATCAGAGCGTCTGTTCTCCATGTTGGGGGCGGCTGATCATCGTCTTAGTGCCAGCATTGGACTCTAAATAGTGCTGTGCAGAATGGTCCTCCGACGAAACAGGAGGTTGGTGCAGGCCTTACAAGCCAGCCGTAAAAGTCATCAATATAAGATGCATACAATTTAAATTCGCACCGGAAACAATTGACATAGATCCAGGCATCGTAAACGGACTAACGATTGGAAACTAGGATCATGGGAACAGTAAGTCTCTCAATTTGCAAGCGAATGCAGAGGCGCGTGACTGGATGGTGGCCAATCGACTACAGAATGTGCAAGTTGAGGATCAAAGGCCGTTTATTCAATATCAGCATAATCAACGTGCACTGCCCTCACCTTGCAAATGACGATGACGATAAGGACGCTTCCTACGTACAGCTCGAACGTGAATACGACAGCTGCCCAAATGGATAGTGCAAAGTGATGTGTGAAGATATCGGGTGCATTATCGACCCGTTTGAGACACGCAAAGGACTTCGACAAGGCGATGGTCTTTCCTGCCTCTTGTTCAATACTGCGCTAGAAGGTGGTATGAAACGGGCGGACTTCAACATCACACGATTCTTCAATAAATCCAGCCAGTTCATCTCTCTCGCTTACTTCTTGGACATTGTCGGGAGATCGCTTCAGGTGGTATCTGAACAGTATAACCAGAATGAAAAGTGAAGCAGATCAGGTTGTATTGAAGGTAAATATGTCAAAGACGAAATATCTGCCGAGTGCTATAGAACTCGCATTGGCAGACGCGTGATGATCGACGGGGATGAGTTCGAGTAGTGGACGAATTTGTCTACCTCGGATCATTGATAACGTCGGATAACAAGTGCAGCAGAGAAATTCTAAGCCAGAAGTCGTGCTTACTACGGAGTCCACAAGTCTGGTAAACTTCACTTCCGTACTAAGTGTACCATGTACAAGCTGCTGATAAGACCGGTAGTCCTCTACGGGCATAAGACGTGGACAATACCTGCAAGCGCAAGGAGTTTTTGAATGACGTGTGTTTAGGACGATCTTCGGCGTAGTATGTGAGAACGGCGTATGGAGGAGAATAATGAACCACGAGCTCGCGCAACTCTACGGTGAACCCAGTATCCAGAAAGTCGCCAAAGGTGGAAGGGAACGATGGGCGGGACACGTCGTGAGAATGCAGGATAACAACCCCGCTTAAATGGTGTTCACCTCGAATCCGGCCGGTACAAGACAAACAGGAGCGCAACGAGCTAAGTGATTTGGGCCAAGTGGAGCAGGATCTTGGGAGTGTGGGCAGTGCCAACTTTTTTCTGGGAAAAGGGCCCCCCTAAGATAATGGCCCTGCCCTAACATAATATCTTTACTTTACTTTTGATGGCGCTACGTCCTTCAAGAGATGACCTGCGCCACAATGTTACGCCAACTAACTCGACTCATGGCTGCTAAGCTCCAGTTTCTCGATCGCCCCACCACGGTGCTCCCCTGACCTTTATTATCAGAAAAAATCTATATCAAATCTGTGCTCACTTTTCGTTTTCTATAGCTAAGCTGTATGTCTGGGCAATACTTAAAAAAAAATGGTAGGGCCCGTTTTGAAGTAACGCCCTTTTGATTGTATAAGTCCACAAATTCAAAGGAAATCTAAGATATTTAAACGGATTTTTATTGGCCGTGATTATCAGAAGTGAAAAAACTATCAAAATTTGGTTCAAAATAGGTGTGTTTGGTTATTTGTAACCTCTGGGTGGAGTTTTGAATGAGAAAATCAATA
Organism: Aedes aegypti; assembly: GCF_002204515.2. Lineage (NCBI taxonomy): Eukaryota > Metazoa > Arthropoda > Insecta > Diptera > Culicidae > Aedes > Aedes aegypti. The sequence continues at coordinate 23,086 of NW_018734781.1, forward strand.
AAATACGGATTTACGCCCTTTTCGGAGGTTTAACCATTGGATACCACTCATTTTAATATGTTAATTAGGGATTATACTACCGTTAAGAATGTTCAAATATTTTCAATGACACATTGCACTTACACGCCGCAAAAGTCTTTCACAATTGACTGATTTTTCAGAGGCTCAAGTGCTAGAAGGCATTACGGAGCCAATTCATCATGTAACCAAATTAGTTATCATACAACAATATTCTGGATAGTTTGGCAAAGCAATGAACTACTGGCTCAAAATCAGTACGCTTCATACAAATAAGGCAGCATCCATTTATTGCGTAACGCTAGAATTGTGATTGGAGGTTTGTTTCGAGTATTGATTTTTAAAGAATATATGTTAAATTATGCTCTGCAAGTGTTATGATTTTAATATCAATGAATCCAAACGAAACCGAATATTGTTTACTTTTTTTTAAACGTATTTCAAGTATCGGCTAACTCTTCACGAGTTGTCTTGAGATTGGTACGATTGTTTTATACAATTCTTTCACCATTGTATTTATTCAGGAATCTTACGTGTTTATGAGATCGAAAAGACCGGGAAAGCCACAGGTAAAATGATAGATTTGTGAGAAATCTTAATAATGTAACGTATGCTACAAATGATCACAAAAGTATTGATAGGGGTTCTAGAGTGTCATAGTTTGGCCATGTTACAAACCCTCCACGTGTACACTTCATCAATGACAGTTCCTCTGTTGGATACGATTTGTCCATAAAACAAGCTCTTCATGGAATTCCAGATCAACTTCGATGTATAACTATTCCACGTATTTCCTACACCCAAAAGTTGAAACCGTCATTATAGGCGTTTTCTGCGTCTATTGATGGCGGAAAAGTGTTCTTCTGAGCGACATGACGTTTTTGAGCGTCTATTGATAGGCAGATAATCCGGTCATTGAGTCGAGCAGTTTTTACGGTACAAATGGGGAAGTACAACTTGATACGCTTTTTGCACCACCCATACCAACAAGCGGGTTTAGTGCTGTGGTAGAGTATTCGGTTCTCACGCTCATGACCATGGATCGATCCTGGTTGATGTCGCATGTGTATTTTTTTTTCATGTGCGTGCATCACCAACACATGTATTAAAAAATAAAAACTTCCACACATATGCCTTTTAAGTGCATGTGTTGGAAGTATGGAATACGCAAAAAACTGAAAGGGTGCAAACCAGATTCGAACCATGATCATCGGATCGACTAGTACACTATTTATCTACTGCTCTAAACTTACTACTGAAATGATGGGTAACCAAAGTCGATGTGGTTTTACGTTTCATATGCATGATTGCTCATGCTGTTGATAAACATGTGAACATGTGTTATCCCCAGTAAAATAAAGATATACAGTCAAGTCTCCTTTATAGCGTTAATCATCGTATGTTGAACAAGTTTAATGTATATTCATAATAATTTATCACCTACCAGAGTAGCCACATTCTCTATTGTAGAACTTACTTAAGGACTGTTCATTTTATAAAGTGGACACCTTGTGCATGCTATATCTTTATAATATATCAATAGAATCGTAATCGGTTTTCTGTATACAGTATCGTTAGACTATTATATTATTGCACGATGGTGTTATAACAAAAAAGCCATCAAAATAATTATAATTCACACGAATAAGGAACAATGTTTAGAATGGTCAAAGATTGGTAGGTCTGGAGCCAAGTATAATAGTTGAGTATACCAAAACACAATTCATTCATAAAAATTCGGATTTTTGGTATGTGAAAAATATTGTTTAAGTTTGAAGAACATCTTTTCTAGGAAGTTTTTGTCGAAACTTCTTTGTTCTTCTTTGTAAGATCTTATATTCCATATAAGAGGAAAATAATAGTATTACGATGCACAGAAACCGATTATGATTTCATTGATAAACTAGCTAACCCAGCGTGGCTAGTCACGTTCCATAAGAATTTTCTAGCAAAAACCTCTTTCAAAGATTAATAATGTTTATGTTCAATTGCAAAATGATAACATGGACAGAGAAATTTCTCTGTTGATAAATATGCCATTGGTGTATGAATAATAAGCTGAGACACGCATGATATTTATGAACGCAAAATCGCCCAAATTTATGCTCTAACCATACTCCATTGTTATAGTGCCGTTATTCTGATCTGAAATAATTACAGCCTTAAATGCTGTTGTGAAATATTTCAAAAGTTCCAGAAGCTTCTATAAATTAGAGAGAAGAATCTGACCGAAAATTCTAGAATATTCTATTGAATCCCGATTAACCAGTGCTACAATTTCTGTATAGATCTTTGTGCTGCTATGGCGATCGTCAACGATATACAACGAATCGAATTGTAATTAGGGGACTATCGACTAATGAATATATCGAGTCATCAAACAGGAATGCTTTGGAAAGCTCTTTTAGGGGACCATTATAGTTACCATAAAAAAATATTTTTATTTTGCCTTCATAAGTCGATATCGAACCATGGAACATCGACTCAAGAAAGTTGTGTGAATAAAAAAAAAACTAGAATATTCGGCCCACAATCATGTTTATCTTTCCTTTGCAAATATCTTATTTGTTTTTGAACATTATATTGAAATGACGAAACCCGTAATGAATCACATTTTCAACTTGCATCGGAATTTAAGTGCGGTCGAACAGCATAAAGTTGGTTTGTTTACATTTTGATTACCGTCCAAGTTCATAAAACCGGAAAAACTACAATGATAAAAAGATCGTGACTTTTATACGAACTAGGAAGGACAAAGCTCCGGAAAACTCTAGAGCACCCTGTGCAATAGCTGTTATAGTGCTCCACAATTTGCAATAGGGTCCTAAAATGGTTAATTAAATCTTGTTTTCATTTAATAACACGAAAGATCATATTACTGCAACTACTTTAGCAATTTTTCTCGCTCAAATAACGGATATATCATATTTAAACTTTAATTTCAAAATGGATCCATAAATGAACCTTGACACTTGAGATCATGTTTGACGTTCGCTTAGTCGACAAAAATATCACAGGGGTTTTAGTTTTAACACTGGGGTTGTTGCTATCTGACATTTCGGAAGGGACACGGAAAACAAAATACACCCGAAATTTGAGTTCAAATCAAGGAGTGTGACAAAATCTATAAGAACATAAAAACATGTTTTTTGTACTTAAACAAATGAAAAACATTAAAAAATTGAGTAAACATGTGTTTTTGGCCTGAACGTAAGCGTTTGGCACTAAAATTGGGACAGGGCTTTAGGACCCTATTGTAATGTTGTTTACATTCAAATGGACTTTTTGCAGTGCTCTTAATTTGACTGTTGTTGTGCTCTTAAATTGCTGTTGTATGCTGCTAAAACATGAAAACTCTGTGGAATCTTTTGCTGGTGCTATTCAAAGAAAACAAGATCACGGTTCTACTTTCACATTGATAAAAAAATATCGATCCAATGCTGATTAATGCTACCCAGAATGAGCCGATTATAAGAAACCGTGCCCCATATATGGGATTAAATTTTAACCATGGTTTTAGTATAATAGTAAAAGAGTTTTCTATAGATGAATCGATCATTTTTACTCAAGAACAACTTCTGCAAATTGGCTATTAGTTTTTGCAAGCAATTTATTTTAAGAATTATGGCACCGATATGTTGATTTTAGAACAGAAACGTTCAGTGGGGAGATTGTAGTAAACCGTTTGGAGAAATCAAGAGAACATATATACTGATTTTTTTTATCATGAAAAATATGAAAACAAAATTTCATTTTTATATAACGCAATAATCTTTTTTTTATCATTTTTAATTTTGACTATCTATGAATTGTGATAAGAATTAGTTGTTCAGGACAAAATTTCAGAGACATTTTCGATAAGAAAGTTTTTCTAAGAACAACTTATGCTGTCCATAAAGGCCCATATTGAAAAAGTAGGCACTGAGAAAATAGCGCTCAAACTTTGAAGTTTTTCTTTCCTACAAATGTTTATAATTTTCTATTAAGGGGCCGTCCATAAATAACGTAGCATTTTTCACTGATTTTTACACCCCCTTCCCTCTCGTACCGTTTCGTCACAAATGCTGATACTTCCCCTTGGAAAATACGTAGCATATCAAGCACCCCCCCCCCCCCTTCTTCTTCTTCTTCTTGGCAATGACGTCCTCACTGGGACAGAGTCTGCTTCTCAGCTTAGTGTTCTTATGAGCACTTCCACAGTTATTAACTGAGAGCTTTCTATGCCAAAGTTGCCATTTTCGCATTCGTATATCGTGTGGCAGGTACGATGATACTCTATGCCCAGGGAAGTCGAGAAAATTTCCAACCCGAAAAGATCCTGGACCGACCGGGAATCGAACCCAGACACCTTCAGCATGGCTTTGCTTTGTAGCCGCGGACTCTAACCACTCGGCTAAGGAAGGCCCCCCTTTGCATTTTTTATTAATTTTCCTCAGTGATTGGGTTGAAACAAAAAATCAGAATTCAGAAGTTCAATACAAAATTTGATATTAATTACTGACTAAAATGTAAGGATCTAATCTAACAGTATGATATACAGTAGCGCTCGAAAGTAATTTGGAAAACAGTTTCAAATAAACACAAATCCTGTCACATAATTTCGGTATCTAGTTTCACATAGGCTAAATTGTATTACTTTTGCTGTTGTTACCAAGACAAACAAGTTTACTATAGAAAATGTGATAAAAAATTGATTGGATTGATGAAGCTCGTTATTGTTGAGTTAGGGTACAATATATTTTTAGTTTATTTTTAGTTAGAAACAAAAATTTCGTTATTAAAGGATTGTTTTTTTTTAAATTATTCTTTGTTAGGAAATAGATTTCAATGAAAATGAACAATACAATATATTAATTCGAAATGAATTATTATCCAAATTCAAATCCATTTGGCAATCAGTGGCCAGATAAAGAAAAGATTACACTTGATATATTTGGAATGTTTAGAAAATTTTAGCGATTATTATACAAATTATTTATCTCTATTAATATTTCAGCTGAACTTCATTATCTTTCTTCATAATAAAATAAACCTACACAACCTATAATGAAACAGTTAAATAATAAAAAATTATCAAATTACCAAGTTATCAATAAAATTGAATGATAGGGCAATTTCGATATCACTCGAATCTGTTGTCCTCATTAATATTCAGGCTATTCCATCAAGAGCATTGATACATCAAAACAAATCGATGAGTTGATTGAGTGAGATCTCCTGCAACATTGAATGCATAATACACGGTATAAACATATTGTTTCATGTAATATTTGCCGAAAAGAGCATATTTTATTGTCTTCAAAACGGCTGACTTTATGACTTGTTAACAAATGAGAAAACAATGTACTCCAAGTAGTTAAAGCATTGATTTTTAATTAATTTATTAAACTTTGATTTTGTTTATTTATAAATTTATCAATTAAGACACGAATATAATATAATATTTACATAACCATTTAAAGCTTTGAAAATCTGTTTGATTGCATTTATCAAGAAAATCTAAAGTTTCTCAGATTTCTTTTCAATCTTGATGAATGTTTTGAAGCTGAATCATCATTTTATAAACCAAGTTTATAAGTCAAACAAAACAGAGGACAGAGCCTGCATCTCAGTGTTCTTATGAGCACTTCCACAGTTATTAACTGAAAGCTTACTGTGCCAATGACCATTTTTGCTTGCGTATATCGTGTGGCAGGAACGAAGATACTCTATGCTCTGGAAAGTCGAGAAAATTTCCAACCCGAAAAGATCCTCGACCGGTGGGATTCGAACCCACAACCCTCAGCTTGATCATGCTGAATAGCTCCGCGTTTACCACTACGGCTATATGGGCCCCGTAAAGATCCCCCTCCCCCCTAAATAGCTACGTCATTTATGGATGACCCCTTACATTTCTTCCTGACATATTTAACACAACCGCATAGCTTACTTATTTTGCTTCTAATGATTCAAATAATAAACTTGAACACAATTCACGTTTGCAGCTGAAATTTAAATTAAAAGTTCATATAAAGACTGGTATGCCTTTATTTTTCAATATGGGACTGCACCAACTTCATATTTTCCAATACATTTTCAAACAATGTGTGTTTATTTTTATATGCATAATAAAATGCAGATTAAAATAAGTTTTATTGCACTCATTCGATAACTGTCAAGCAATGATACATAGTTTTGACATCATGAATGCTCTAAAGCATGACTTTAAATCGACAATATGTTGAGCATTATTATTATAAGTAAATTTTCTGGGATGTAGAAAAAATATTGTTCGGAAAAGATCTTCACGAGTTTTATATAGTTATGCGGCTTGGCAAACCTCTGAACGAACACCAACACCAAAAAATACACTTAAGGGTTGAAGAAATCATTTCGTGACGCGTTCACCATTATTTTGCGATTATGTTGTGCACATAAGTTTTTGAGAATTATTATTTATGTATATCAATTCCTGTTGGATTACAATACTCGAATCTCAAGAGCATCTAGATTACTTCTACAGCTACTCGATTATGAAGACCATCCAGCAATTTCCAACTATCCTCTATACATGTACACGACTCAATTGTTACCAAGTTGTGCGCTGTTTTGTATTCTTTATTTTGACGAGTCAGTGCATACAAGGCTACATTTCGGACAAGACGTACTACCGAGCGCGATCATTTTATTTCTGTTTTTATTTCGTCTACAATAAGTTTGTGAAACAATTTACCTTAAGATTAAATCTAGTTTAAGAATAAATCGTGTTTTGTTCAAGTGTTTGTTTAAATAGTTAAGTGGACTTTAATAAATACAAGCTAAAATTCCCTACGTGATAAGTGCTAGATTGATCGAACGAAGAAAGAAGATTTAGTTTATTACGATGCTGAATTTGTTCCACTGATCTCCTTGAGTAATCGAACAATTCCAAAAATATGGAAAATCTGGCTTTGGTGTAAAATGTTGAGTGCGATAATTCAACCTTATTGTAATTTCTGTAAATTCCAGTTAGGTACTATTGCATCTTCTTTACAAAAAAAAATATAACGGTAAATGTAAATGACTGCTAATAAGAGCGGTTTTAAATTTAAAAAAAGTTTGAAATTCCAATCTCCATATCTTTCTTAGGGGTCGTCCATAAACCACGTGAACATTTTTCCTGACTTTTCAGTCACCTCCTCCCCCCTCGTGCTTTTGTGTGGTTTTGACGAATAACCCCCCGCTCGCCCAATGATCATGTGTTTCATTTGTTCATGAATGAAACAGAAATTTGAAAAATGGGAGAAGAGATATTTATGAATTGGTTTGCTATTATTAAGCGAAATGTGAGATTATAGTGTGACAAACTTCTGCAAAAATCCCTAACAAAATTAGCTCAAAAAAGATTTGTTTCTACTGCAGTGTTCCTTATTATTGTTTGAGGAATTAGTTTTCACTTAGAGATAATTTTGTATTAACATTACAGTACTAACATGTGGGGAACATTTTTTTCAAATTTTGTCATAGTAATTTCCATAGAAATCTTAATCGTCTTCTAATCGTTGTTAGTAAAGAAGATATGAAATATTGAATTTTAAAACTTTTTTTTTAATTTGAACCATCCGACTGCTAATGAAACCTTTCAGGTTTAGTTGATGGTGGAATTTTCTTTGAAACACAAATGGGTGGACCGTGGTCTTTGGCTAGATACCCCCTCCCCGCTAAATGATAACATAGTTTATCAACGGCCTCTATTTTGATAAGTAATTGTTAAAAGAATTACGGTAATCCAGTTTGCTGTATGCACACTTAGATGTTTGATTACAATATTACATCGTCAAATGAATCGAATCCCACAAACCCTGGGTCTCCTACTTCGAGGAGTCTCATACCGTCCCCAACCATGCGACTAATAGGAGACCAAAATGTAAATAAATGAAAAGTAAATCAATCAGCAAACGTCAACGATAAAATTCTGCTTATAAAGCGCCCGACTGTTATAGTCAAGTGTGTTTATTTGTTTCTCCCTAATATATTACCCAATCCAACACGCACGGCATGAAATTCTATTTCCACTGCAAATGTATAAGTCATTGCCGATAATAAAGATATACAAACATATAGATTTTGACTCTGGTATAAGTAAGAAATTCCCGCAGCACCGCGTTGGTACTTTAAATATATTTATAGAACATATCATCTCACCCCTTCTCGCACTTGGCTGTCCAACGGGTGTTGTATTTTGCTCCTCTTGCAGGTTGTCCTCCGTGACAAAATGGTTCCATGTTGTGTGATGTAGAGAACCCCATACATGAGAAACTGTGATAGGCGAGTGGTGTGGGTTTATGGTTAAGGATCCGAAGGTTGCGGTTTCGAATCCAGTCTTTGTTATTAATTTTTTTGTTTTTCATATTTTGGTGTCTAAGGCAAATTTCTTGTGGCGGAGCCTTGGAGCAATCGGGTATATGGGGTAGCTAACAAGGGAAGGTCACGATGTGTTACACGGGGTTTTCAACCGGACTATTTTTGTTGGATTCAACATGTCGAAATATGTGAAACCCCAAAGCCTTTCTGGTGAAGAGCCAGGGAGATGTAGTATGTTGTTAACAAAATGTTAATAAAATCTTAAATTTGTTTTACCAAATTAGGATGATAGTGTTGTCTAACACAGATCACCTAGATATAAGAAATGAATGTAATGTTTGGAATGATACTAATAAAGAAATTAAAAAAAAACATGTACATCGTAATGTTCTGAATGGCTTCAACGGATGACGCATGAATTTGGATACTAGGTTCAAATAATGACTTATTCAGTAGGTACAAGAATGTTAACACTTTTGACCGGGTTAAATCCGCTCGATAAAGGCAATAAATACATTACTTAGAAAAGAGATAACTTAACTTTATATAGAATGAGTAGTAGAAAATCGGTAAAATAGAATGGTGTTTGATTTTCGATGATGTTATTACTTTCAATAAAAGTAACATTGTTGCTAAATAAATAACTTTACTCAAGAAAATTGTTTTAAAAAGAACAAAATGTTTATTATTTATGTGTGATTTTTTGTGTATTCATACACTAACAAATGAGGCCATTTGAAATCACAGATCTGACTGTTATTTTTTTAGTTTCAGTTCAGTCATTTTAAAACGACAATATTTTCACTTGTCCCACTAGTTTCCAAAATTTTCAATATTTACCTTGAACTTTGGCACAAACATTAAATTTAAATATAGCATAGATTTAGTAGGAAACAATCTGAAAAATATAGTAGATCTTATTCATTTTATTTTTTTAAGAACCCTCTCTATACGATTTCATTTACCCATTTATCACACGGTACCTTATTTCGATAGTCACTCAAGCAAAATGATTATCTAAATACAGGGGACCGGAATCTATTATGATAATTCGCCACAAAGAAATCGGGTTGAATTTCATAAATTTGCCTGAAGAACCAAAAAATAAAAACAAAATATATATTCGCGCTTATTCAGAATCGAACCAAGGACCTCCCGATTCTTAAACCAGTACTAACTCCACGAACCTATCGACGGCTTGATGAGCGAAGTGACAAAAGCAATATATAAAGCGTTTATATTGCAATATTCATTCCATTCCTCTGACATGTCCACCATCCATTTGCCGCGTGACCATTTGCCTAAGTGTGCGTTTCCGATGCCATCATTCGACTTCGGATTGGTTGTGCAATTGTGTGGGTCGGGCGTAAACATTTAGATTGCTCGAATTTTCAAGTCCAATGTGCTCGATTTCAATTGACGGGTTTGCCCGTCTACGCTTAGGAGGCGAATCTTACCATCAATAGGTGGATTTAGCACCTAATACGCTAGGAGGGAAATCCGCCATCCGAATTATTTTGGGTGTACGCAAAGTTCCAGAATGCCAATTCCTACAGGAGATATTTCACTGATGGGTCCCACTTCAATGGATCCACTGGCTTCGGTGTCTTTAATGAAAACTCTTCCGCCTTCCAAAAACTTCAGGAACCTTGCCAGAAATACGTTGTTGAACTGGCAGCAATCAACTTCGCTTTGAGGATGATCTCAAATATGCCCGCAGACTACTTTTTCATCTTCTCGGATAGCCTCAGTTCTATTGAAGCACTTCAATCGATGAATCCTGTCAAGCATGTATCTTGCTTTCTTACAAAAATAAGCTCAAGTTTAACGTTGAAGAGTATTTCACGATCAGCAATAAGCGGATGAATGCACTTTCAATTTTTCCTCCACGCCAACCTGCATTTTTGCATTTAATTCCTAGTAATTATTTTATTGCTTCCTTGTATAAGAAACAACAGATCTTATAATACTGAAGTAGAAACCATGGGCTCATCAAAACTCAAGGCGAAATATAAAACTGATGCATTGCTGTAAATTTCGCATATAGCTTTGATTCGTATTGACACTAATAAATTGCATACCGCATACCCTTAATTCACGACAACGACGACGGCGACGGTGCGGTGTTGGCTAATGCTTGAATCAAAAATGGGTGGAACCAGATTCAAATAGCCGACTCCTCCCCCTCGTCCTCGGCGCAGCGGGATTACGGCTGCTGTTCACCGGGTGTTGAGGGGGGCTTTGGATCCAGATGGCGCAGCGGTACCGAACGAGGAATTGGAAATTGTGCAACATTGTTTAGCTAAGCGGTCTCCGTTTGCGGAATGCCGTTGATTGGCCGCCCTGATCCGAGAGTTTAGTCGCGTGGTTATCTTGATTGGGTCGGTACTTACAGACAAACAAGTGGTGGTCACACTCTAATGGTGTATGATCTCTTTATTAATTACATCGCAATAAGTGTTCTAAGCCCCGTAGTCCCGTGTCTGGTTCGCCTTCGGTGTGTGGGAGTTGATTCGTGGACAATATTGTCGGATTTATTCGCTAGATAGTCAACTCTCATCACACCGGAGCTCAATTGTGCATAAATCTTCACCTTTAATATCATTTCTTGGATCATAAAACTAGATCGTCTCTGGCTATTGTTGTCAACGTCCACGCGTTTTGCCTATCGCAAGTGTAGGTACATCTAGCTAGTACACGAGGAAATGATGTCCACCGACTCGCAAGCAGGCAGACGGACGGTTAGCAACCGGCCATATAGATAAAATCCATAATTCCGCCGTAGACGACGTTACTCCTCCGCACGACGGAAAAGAGCGAGGCCGAGGCAATAAGGGCTGGACGACGACGCACTATGGGCAGTTTCCAAAGTCTTTGACAAATGCTTTGTGTTGACTGAGTTCTTTTTTTTTTCTTAAAAATGTTAACATACTGAGAACTGAACAACCGATTGAGCTGAAAACTTAATCGATTGGCCATCATTAGCAAGTGACCAATCGATCAAGTTTTCAGTTTAATCGGATATCCGGCGCTTCATATTTGTGCTCTTGAAAATTTTAGGTTTGTCTTCAATTCATCTTCATCTTAACCAACCTACAGAAGGTTTTTCCATTGTAATACAGTAATATTATGATAAAGTACTTACTATGGAATGCTGAACAAGAAAACTCATCAGAACAAGCCATTTGATCGATTTTTGGCCATTTAATTGTCTATAGTGCGATGGTGTGAAGTTTATGGCTCCGTTGGGAACAAATGTCACACGTTGTTGGCGGCTGGTTTGTTGAATCGTTGGTTGGCTGATGCCTAGGGCCGTGGCCATGGAGGAGTACAACTGCTGCTTATCGCCAATCGCTCAATATAGCAATTTATTAATCTAACAACAAGCTACGATGGTGTGTATTACTAGAGAAACCAGATAAGTTTTCGATATTTTTCATACGAATGAATTTATTAGTTGGAGCCTTGTTGCTACCCTAGTAAAAATATGGTAAGAGACGAGGGCTATATTTCTGTAAAAGATTTTCTTCAGTAACCATGTTTCTATAAAGAGCACCGCAGATACACTTTCACTAATAAGTAAAAAACTCATCGTTTTCCAAAAAAATATCCATATTCAGTTGCATCAGACATCAACGAAAAAGCAACATCCACCAGAATGCCAATTTTGAAAGTGAAAATCAGAGCACCCGCCCGATTCTGCCGCATCCCAATGCTGCCAATGCACTGTTCGTGAGATGGTAATACAAGATTTTATGAGCAGAATTAGCATCCGCTTAAAAGTGCATTTAGAGAGCAACCCCCTCCCTCATCGTCACCAGCTCCTTTCATACTCAAAATCAAGAGAAAATTGTGACTGTGGACCCTGCGGAGGGTCCTATTTGCGACTCTATGGCGCATGCTTCTTAGACCCATGGCGGTGGCAGTCAGCACTGTTTAAAGCTTATTAGAAAATTATGAGTTTATGCTAATTTTTATTGCCTGTTGCGCGTGGTTCCTCCGACTATGGGTCGTTGCGATTGGCTGAGATCAGACTTGTTTGTGCTTGTGGTCTTTGGCGGTACATTAAGAGTAACTTTCCGTCCTCGTTGTCGTTGTCGGCATCAAAGAAGGATGTTTAGTTGTTTTTGCAACAGCAGCGGCTCGGTTATGACGCTGGAATGTTCGTTCTGTCGTAAACGTTGTCATGCTGCAGGAAGGAAAAAATTTAACCAAACAATTATGGAGCATTTTCTATTTGGAGAGAAGTTTTTATACTACTCAACCTGTTTCAGGTCGTATCTGAAGAATTAACGATTTCCAAATCCAAATCAGAAATCAGAAATCAGAAATCAGAAAATCAGAAATCAGAAATCAGAAATCAAAATCAGAAATCAGAAATCAGAAATCAGAAATCAGAAATCAGAAATCCAGAACATCAGAATCAGAAATCAGAAATCAGAAATCAGGAAATAGGAAATCAGAATCAGATCAAATCAGAAATCAGAAAATCAGAAATCAGAAAAATCAGAATCAAAATCAAGAAAATCAAAAGAAAATCAGAAATCAGAAATCAGAAAAAATCAGAAATCAGAAAAAATCAGAAATCAGAAAAATCAGAAATCAGAAATCAAAATCAGAAATCAGAACTCAGAAAAAATCAGAAATCAGAAATCAGAAATCAGAAAATCAGAAATCAGAAATCAGAAAATCAGAAATACGAAATCAGAAATCAGAAATCAGAAATCAGAAATCAGAAATAGAAATCAGAAATCAGAAATCAGAAAATCAGAAATCAAGAATCAGAAATCAAATCAGAAATCAGAAATCAGAAATCAGAAATCAGAAATCAGAAATCAGAAATCAGAAATCAGAAATCAGAAATCAGAGAATCAGAAATCAGAAATCAGAAATCAGAAATCAGAAATCAGAAATCAGAAATCAGAAATCAGAAATCAGAAATCAGAAAAGAATCAGAAATCAGAAATCAGAAATCAGAAATCAGAAATCAGAAAATCAGAAATCAGAATCAGAATCAGAAATCAGAAATCAGAAATCAGAAATCAAGAAATCAGAAATCAGAAAATCAGAAATCAGAATCAGAAATCAGAAATCAGAAATCAGAAATCAGAAATCAGAAAATCAGAAATCAGAAATCAGAATCAGAAATCAGAAATCAGAAATCAGAAATCAGAAATCAGAAATCAGAAATCAGAAATCAGAAATCAGAAATCAGAAATCAGAAAATCAGAAATCAGAAATCAGAAATCAGAAAAATCAGAAATCAGAAATCAGAAATCAGAAAATCAGAAATCAGAAATCAGAAATCAGAAAATCAGAAATCAGAAATCAGAAATCAGAAATCAGAAATCAGAAATCAGAAATCAGAAATCAGAAAAATCAGAAATCAGAAATCAGAAATCAGAAATCAGAAAATCAGAAATCAGAAATCAGAAATCGAATCAGAAATCAGAAATCAGAAATCAGAAATCAGAAATCAGAATCAGAAATCAGAAATCAGAAATCAGAAATCAGAAATCAGAAATCAGAAATCAGAAATCAGAAATCAGAAATCAGAAATCAGAAATCAGAAATCAGAAATCAGAAATCAGAAATCAGAAATCAGAAATCAGAAATCAGAAATCAGACCAAATCAGAAATCAGAAATCAGAAATCAGAAATCAGAAATCAGAAATCAGAAATCAGAAATCAGAAATCAGAAATCAGAAATCAGAAATCAGAAATCAGAAATCAGAAATCAGAATCAGAAATCAGAAATCAGAAAAAAATCAGAAAAAAAAAAAAAGAAATCAGAAATCAGAAATCAGAAATCAGAAATCAGAAATCAGAAATCAGAAATCAGAAATCAGAAATCAGAAATCAGAAATCAGAAATCAGAAATCAGAAATCAGAAATCAGAAATCAGAAATCAGAAATCAGAAATCAGAAATCAGAAATCAGAAATCAGAAATCAGAAATCAGAAATCAGAAATCAGAAATCAGAAATCAGAAATCAGAAATCAGAAATCAGAAATCAGAAATCAGAAATCAGAAATCAGAAATCAGAAATCAGAAATCAGAAATCAGAAATCAGAAATCAGAAATCAGAAATCAAGAAATCAGAAATCAGAAATCAGAAAATCAGAATCAGAAAATCAGAAATCAGAAATCAGAAAATCAGAATCAAAATCAGAAATCAGAATCAGAAATCAGAAATCAGAAATCAGAAATCGAAATCAGAAATCAAGAAATCAGAAATCAGAAATCAGAAATCAGAAATAGAAATCAGAAATCAGAATCAGAAATCAGAAATCAGAAATAGAGTCAGAAGTCAGAAGTCAGAAGTCAGAATCAGAAACAGAAATCAGAAATCAGAAGTCAGAAGTCAGAAGCAGAAGTCAGAAGTCAGAAGTCAGAAATCAGAAATCAGAAGTCAGAAATCAGAAAATCGGAAATCGGAAATCAGAATCAGAAATCAGAAATCCAAAATGCCATTAATAAATCCAAAATCAGAAATCAAAAATCAAAAATCAAAAATCAAAATCAAAAATCTAAAATCAAAAATCAAAAATCAAAAAAATCAAAAATCAAAATCAACAATCAAAAATCAAAAAATCAAAAATCAAAAATCAAAAATCAAATATCAAAAATCCAAAACCAAAAATCAGAAATCAAAAATCAAATCAAAACCAAAAACCAAAATCAGAAAAATCCAAAATCCAAAATCCAAAATCCAAAATCCAAAATCCAAAATCCAAAATCCAAAATCCAAAAATCCAAAAATCCAAAATCCAAAATCCAAAATCCAAAATCCAAAATCCAAAATCCAAAATCCAAAATCCAAATCCAAAATCCAAAATCCAAAATCCAAAATCCAAAATCCCAAAATCCAAAATCCAAAAATCCAAAATCCAAAATCCAAAATCCAAAATCCAAAATCCAAAATCCAAAATCCAAAATTCCAAAATCCAAAATCCAAATCCAAAATCCAAAATCCAAAAATCCAAAATCCAAAATCCCAAAATCCAAAATCCAAAATCCAAAAATCCAAAATCCAAAATCCAAAAATCCAAAATCCAAAATCCAAAATCCAAAATCCAAAAATCCAAAATCCAAAATCCAAAAATCCAAAAATCCAAAATCCAAAATCCAAATCCAAAATCCAAAAATCCAACCAAATCCAAATCCAAAATCCAAAATCCAAAATCAAAATCAAAAATCAAAAATCAAAAATCAAAATCAAAAATCAAAAATCAAAAATCAAAAATCAAAAATCAAAAATCAAAAAATCAAAAATCAAAAATCAAAAATCAAAATCAAAAATCAAAATCAAAATCAAAATCAAAATCAAAATCAAAAATCAAAAATCAAAAACAAAAATCAAAAATCAAAAATCGAAAATCAAAAATCAAAAATCAAAAATCAAAAATCAAAAATCAAAAATCAAAAATCAAAAATCAAAAATCAAAATCAAAATCAAAAATCAAAAATCGAAAATCAAAAATCAAAAATCAAAAATCAAAAATCGAAAATCAAAAATCAAAAATCAAAAATCAAAAATCAAAATCAAAAATCCAAAATCCAAAATCCAAAATCCAAAATCCAAAATCCAAAATCCAAAATCCAAATCCAAAATCCAAAATCCAAAATCCAAAATCCAAAATCCAAAATCCAAAATCCAAAATCCAAAATCCAAAATCCAAAATCCAAATCCAAAATCCAAAATCCAAAATCCAAAATCCAAAATCCAAAATCCAAAATCCAAAATCCAAAATCCAAAATCCAAAATCAAAATCCAAAATCCAAAATCCAAAATCCAAAATCCAAAATCCAAAATCCAAAATCCAAAATCCAAAATCCAAAATCCAAAATCCAAAATCCAAAATCCAAAATCCAAAATCCAAAATCCAAAATCCAAAATCCAAAATCCAAATCCAAAATCCAAAATCCAAAATCCAAATCCAAAATCCAAATCCAAAATCCAAAATCCAAAATCCAAAATCCAAAATCCAAAATCCAAAATCAAAATCAAAAATCAAAAATCAAAAATCAAAAATCAAAAATCAAAAATCAAAAATCAAAATCAAAAATCAAAAATCAAAAATCAAAAAAAAATCAAAAATCAAAAATCAAAAATCAAAAACCAAAAACCAAAAATCAGAAATCAAAAATCCAAAATCCAAAATCCAAAATCCAAAATCCAAAATCCAAAATCCAAAATCCAAAATCCAAAATCCAAATCCAAAATCCAAAATCCAAAATCCAAAATCCAAATCCAAAATCCAAAATCCAAAATCCAAAATCCAAAATCCAAAATCCAAAATCCAAAATCCAAAATCCAAAATCCAAAATCCAAAATCCAAAATCCAAAATCCAAAATCCAAAATCCAAAATCCAAAATCCAAATCCAAAATCCAAAATCAATCCAAAATCCAAAATCCAAAATCCAAAATCCAAAATCCAAAATCCAAAATCCAAATCCAAAATCCAAAAATCCAAAATCCAAAATCCAAAATCCAAAATCCAAAATCCAAAATCCAAAATCCAAAATCCAAAATCCAAAATCCAAAATCCAAAATCCAAAATCCAAAATCCAAAATCCAAAATCCAAAATCCAAAATCCAAAATCCAAAATCCAAAATCCAAAATCCAAATCCAAAATCCAAAATCCAAAATCCAAAATCCAAAATCCAAAATCCAAAATCCAAAATCCAAAATCCAAAATCCAAAATCCAAATCCAAAATCCAAAATCCAAAATCAAAATCCAAATCCAAATCCAAAATCCAAAATCCAAAATCCAAAATCCAAAATCCAAAATCCAAAATCCAAAATCCAAAATCCAAAATCCAAATCCAAAATCCAAAATCCAAAATCCAAAATCCAAAATCCAAAATCCAAAATCCAAAATCCAAAATCCAAAATCCAAAATCCAAAATCCAAATCCAAAATCCAAAATCCAAAATCCAAAATCCAAAATCCAAAATCCAAAATCCAAAATCCAAAATCCAAAATCCAAAATCCAAAATCCAAAATCCAAAATCCAAAATCCAAAATCCAAAATCCAAAATCCAAAATCCAAAATCCAAAATCCAAAATCCAAAATCCAAAATCCAAAATCCAAAATCCAAAATCCAAAATCCAAAATCCAAAATCCAAAATCCAAAATCCAAAATCCAAAATCCAAAATCCAAAATCCAAAATCCAAAATCCAAAATCCAAATCCAAATCCAAAATCCAAAATCAAAAATCAAAAATCAAAAATCAAAAATCAAAAATCAAAAATCAAAAATCAAAAATCAAAATCAAAAATCAAAAATCAAAAATCAAAAAAAAATCAAAAATCAAAATCAAAAATCAAAAATCAAAAATCAAAAATCAAAAATCAAAAATCAAAAATCAAAAATCAAAAATCAAAAATCAAAAATCAAAAATCAAAAATCAAAAATCGAAAATCAAAAATCAAAAAATCAAAAATCAAAAATCAAAAATCAAAAATCAAAAATCAAAAATCAAAAATCAAAAATCAAAAATCAAAAATCAAAAATCAAAAATCGAAAATCAAAATCAAAAATCAAAAATCAAAAATCAAAAATCAAAAATCCAAAATCCAAATCCAAAATCCAAAATCCAAAATCCAAAATCCAAAATCCAAAATCCAAAATCCAAAATCCAAAATCCAAAATCCAAAATCCAAAATCCAAAATCCAAAATCCAAAATCCAAAATCCAAAATCCAAAATCCAAAATCCAAAATCCAAAATCCAAAATCAAATCCAAAATCCAAAATCCAAAATCCAAAATCCAAAATCCAAATCCAAAATCCAAAATCCAAATCCAAAATCCAAAATCCAAAATCCAAAATCCAAAATCCAAAATCCAAAATCCAAATCCAAAATCCAAAATCCAAAATCCAAAATCCAAAATCCAAAATCCAAAATCCAAAATCCAAAATCCAAAATCCAAAATCCAAAATCCAAAATCCAAAATCCAAAATCCAAAATCCAAAATCCAAAATCCAAAATCCAAAATCCAAAATCCAAAATCCAAAATCCAAAATCCAAAATCCAAAATCCAAAATCCAAAATCCAAAATCCAAAATCCAAAATCCAAAATCAAAAATCAAAAATCAAAAATCAAAAATCAAAAATCAAAAATCAAAAATAAAAATCAAAAATCAAAAATCAAAAATCAAAAAAAAATCAAAAATCAAAAATCAAAAATCAAAAATCAAAAATCAAAAATCAAAAATCAAAAATCAAAAATCAAAAATCAAAAATCAAAAATCAAAAATCAAAAATCAAAAATCGAAAATCAAAAATCAAAAATCAAAAATCAAAAATCAAAAATCAAAAATCAAAAATCAAAAATCAAAATCAAAAATCAAAAATCAAAAATCAAAAATCAAAAATCAAAAATCAAAAATCGAAAATCAAAAATCAAATATCAAAAATCCAAAACCAAAAATCAGAAATCAAAAATCAAAAATCAAAAACCAAAAACCAAAAATCAGAAATCAAAAATCCAAAATCCAAAATCCAAATCAAAATCCAAAATCCAAAATCCAAAATCCAAAATCCAAAATCCAAAATCCAAAATCCAAAATCCAAAATCCAAAATCCAAAATCCAAAATCCAAAATCCAAAATCCAAAATCCAAAATCCAAAATCCAAATCCAAAATCCAAAATCCAAAATCCAAAATCCAAAATCCAAATCCAAAATCCAAAATCCAAATCCAAAATCCAAAATCCAAAATCCAAAATCCAAAATCCAAAATCCAAAATCCAAAATCCAAAATCCAAAATCCAAAATCCAAAATCCAAAATCCAAAAAAATCCAAAATCCAAAATCCAAAATCCAAAATCCAAAATCCAAAATCCAAAATCCAAAATCCAAAATCCAAAATCCAAAATCCAAAATCCAAAATCCAAAATCCAAAATCCAAAATCCAAAATCCAAAATCCAAAATCCAAAATCCAAAATCCAAAATCCAAAATCCAAAATCCAAAATCCAAAATCCAAAATCCAAAATCCAAAATCCAAAATCCAAAATCCAAAATCCAAAATCCAAAATCCAAAATCCAAAATCCAAAATCCAAAATCCAAAATCCAAAATCCAAAATCCAAAATCCAAATCAAATCCAAAATCCAAAATCCAAATCCAAAATCCAAAATCCAAAATCCAAAATCCAAAATCCAAAATCCAAAATCCAAAATCCAAAATCCAAAATCCAAAATCCAAAATCCAAAATCCAAAATCCAAAATCCAAAATCCAAAATCCAAAATCCAAAATCCAAAATCCAAAATCCAAAATCCAAAATCCAAAATCCAAATCCAAAATCCAAAATCAAAATCCAAAATCCAAAATCCAAAATCCAAAATTCAAAATCCAAAATCCAAAATCCAAATCCAAAATCCAAAATCCAAAATCCAAAATCCAAAATCCAAAATCCAAAATCAAAAATCAAAAATCAAAAAATCAAAAATCAAAAATCAAAAATCAAAAATCAAAAATCAAAAATCAAAAATCAAAAATCAAAAATCAAAAAAAAAATCAAAAATCAAAAATCAAAAATCAAAAATCAAAAATCAAAAATCAAAAATCAAAAATCAAAAATCAAAAATCAAAAATCAAAAATCAAAAATCAAAAATCAAAAATCAAAAATCGAAAATCAAAAATCAAAAATCAAAAATCAAAAATCAAAATCAAAAATCAAAAATCAAAATCAAAAATCAAAAATCAAAAATCAAAAATCAAAAATCAAAAATCGAAAATCAAAAATCAAAAATCAAAAATCAAAAATCAAAAATCAAAAATCCAAAATCCAAAATCCAAAATCCAAAATCCAAAATCCAAAATCCAAAATCCAAAATCCAAAATCCAAAATCCAAAATCCAAAATCCAAAATCCAAAATCCAAAATCCAAAATCCAAAATCCAAAATCCAAAATCCAAAATCCAAAATCCAAAATCCAAAATCCAAAATCCAAAATCCAAAATCCAAATCCAAATCCAAAATCCAAAATCCAAAATCCAAAATCCAAAATCCAAAATCCAAAATCCAAAATCCAAAATCCAAATCCAAAATCCAAAATCCAAAATCCAAAATCCAAAATCCAAAATCCAAAATCCAAAATCCAAAATCCAAAATCCAAATCCAAAATCCAAAATCCAAAATCCAAAATCCAAAATCCAAAATCCAAAATCCAAAATCCAAAATCCAAAATCCAAAATCCAAAATCCAAAATCCAAAATCCAAAATCCAAATCCAAATCCAAAATCCAAAATCCAAAATCCAAAATCCAAAATCAAAAATCAAAAATCAAAAATCAAAAATCAAAATCAAAAATCAAAAATAAAAATCAAAAATCAAAAATCAAAAATCAAAAAAAAAATCAAAAATCAAAAATCAAAATCAAAAATCAAAAATCAAAAATCAAAAATCAAAAATCAAAAATCAAAAATCAAAAATCAAAAATCAAAAATCAAAAATCAAAAATCGAAAATCAAAAATCAAAAATCAAAAATCAAAAATCAAAAATCAAAAATCAAAATCAAAAATCAAAAATCAAAAATCAAAAATCAAAAATCAAAAATCAAAAATCAAAAATCAAAAATCGAAAATCAAAATCAAATATCAAAAATCCAAAACCAAAAATCAGAAATCAAAAATCAAAAATCAAAAACCAAAAACCAAAAATCAGAAATCAAAATCCAAAATCCAATCCAAAATCCAAAATCCAAAATCCAAAATCCAAAATCCAAAATCCAAAATCCAAAATCCAAATCCAATCCAAAATCCAAAATCCAAAATCCAAAATCCAAAATCCAAAATCCAAAATCCAAAATCCAAAATCCAAAATCCAAATCCAAAATCCAAAATCCAAAATCAAAATCCAAAATCCAAAATCCAAAATCCAAAATCCAAAATCCAAAATCCAAAATCCAAATCCAAAATCCAAAATCCAAAATCCAAAAATCCAAATCCAAAATCCAAAATCCAAAATCCAAAATCCAAAATCCAAAAAATCCAAAATCCAAAATCCAAAATCCAAAATCCAAAATCCAAAATCCAAAATCCAAAATCCAAAATCCAAAATCCAAAATCCAAAATCCAAAATCCAAAATCCAAAATCCAAAATCCAAAATCCAAAATCCAAAATCCAAAATCCAAAATCCAAATCCAAAATCCAAAATCCAAAATCCAAAATCCAAAATCCAAAATCCAAAATCCAAAATCCAAAATCCAAAATCCAAAATCCAAAATCCAAAATCCAAATCCAAATCCAAAATCCAAATCCAAAATCCAAAATCCAAAATCCAAAATCCAAAATCCAAAATCCAAAATCCAAAATCCAAAATCCAAAATCCAAAATCCAAAATCCAAATCCAAAATCCAAAATCCAAAATCCAAAATCCAAAATCCAAAATCCAAATCCAAATCCAAAATCCAAAATCCAAAATCCAAAATCCAAAATCCAAAATCAAAAATCAAAAATCAAAATCAAAATCAAAAATCAAAAATCAAAAATCAAAAATCAAAAATCAAAAATCAAAAATCAAAAAAAAATCAAAAATCAAAATCAAAAATCAAAAATCAAAAATCAAAAATCAAAAATCAAAAATCAAAAATCAAAATCAAAAATCAAAAATCAATCAAATCAAAAATCAAAAAAAAATCGAAAATCAAAAATCAAAATCAAAAATCAAAATCAAAATCAAAAATCAAAAATCAAAAATCAAAATCAAAAATCAAAAATCCAAAATCCAAAATCCAATTCCAAAATCTAAAATCCAAAATCCAAAATCCAAAATCCAAATCCAAAATCTTCTTGTCTTCTTGTCTTCTTGTCTTCTTGTCTTCTTGTCTTCTTGTCTTCTTGTCTTCTTGTCTTCTTGTCTTCTTGTCTTCTTGTCTTCTTGTCTTCTTGTCTTCTTGTTTCTTGTCTTCTTGTCTTCTTGTCTTCTTGTCTTCTTGTCTTCTTGTCTTCTTGTCTTCTTGTCTTCTTGTCTTCTTGTCTTCTTGTCTTCTTGTCTTCTTGTCTTCTTGTCTTCTTGTCTTCTTGTCTTCTTGTCTTCTTGTCTTCTTGTCTTCTTGTCTTCTTGTCTTCTTGTCTTCTTGTCTTCTTGTCTTCTTGTCTTCTTGTCTTCTTGTCTTCTTGTCTTCTTGTCTTCTTGTCTTCTTGTCTTCTTGTCTTCTTGTCTTCTTGTCTTCTTGTCTTCTTGTCTTCTTGTCTTCTTGTCTTCTTGTCTTCTTGTCTTCTTGTCTTCTTGTCTTCTTGTCTTCTTGTCTTATTTTTACTTGTCTGAACTAGTTTATCATTATTCCATAAAGCTTTCTAATTCACGCCACATTCTTCACCCCAAGAAACCTCACTAATTCAGAGGATAGTGCCTATCAGCAAGCCTTCAACTCTCGCATCCACCTTCCAGCCAACGAGCGGGAAATGCTCTTACATAAAAGCTCGCCGAGAATGTTGAGTGCTCTCATTTGCGTATTGCGATAATAGCGATTTAATTGCGGTCATTTTTTCTCCACTGCATTGAACGACGCTGACTCCGACGATGGACGGTTTTGCTACTGTTGCTAACATCGCATAAATACTACTCCTTCGCCGCTTGATCGCTCTTTTATCGTGCTCATTGATCTAGTTTAAGTCTTTTTAAGTTTCGTTTGGACCGCTCAATTGTTGTGGATTAGCCCCTCTTGGGATGAATGTGTGTTTGGACGTTTTAGTTGTTTTTGTGGATTTGCAGTTGGTGGCAAACTGTAATCAATTATCGACCGAAAGCTTCACAAAGTGGACGTTGTGGTGGCTGCCGGATGCTTTTAAGTGTAGCCTAAGTTTGCTTCGCCGGGCGATGTAATTGGTGCTACCACTAGTCCTTAGAGCTTGCATTATGTAGGTGTTAGTTAGCTTAAATACTGTGTTTTTCCATTCGGTTGTGATCGCTGGACGCCATCCGAAGGTACATTGAATGTTGATTCCGAAGAATGTACAAGAAAGTTAACATACCTTAGTAATAGTAATAATTGAGGCAACTCTTGGAAATAAACCATTAACTGGTGTGCATTGTAGGAACTGCGAGGATTATTGAAATCGAAAAAAAAAACTTTCACTTTTTAGTTTTTAACTGAAATTGTTTAAAATAAAGATTGTTGTCTATCATGATATGACCACTAGACTGCTTTTTTGTCTTTATGACGCAAGTTCAACAGTCCTAGGTTTAAACGATGATGAATAATCATCCTTCAATAATCAAAAAAGTGTAACGCTTTTTGTAAGGATAAGTTTAAATCAACATATCCAACAGATATGATTTGATTCATTGTCTTTTTTAAATATGATTCAGAAATATACTCTTTCAACTTCGAATAAAATGAAATTGTTGCATCGAAATAAGGGATGATAAAAGCCCGTTTGCCTTCCGTAACAAATCGTACTTATAAAACAATTTGAGCCATTTCATATCCATTGTGCATACCAGCGGCTTCATCCTTTTTGATATTTTCCTCTGCCTTTGGTCATTTCTCCAAAATTCTGCTCACTTAAAGAAACCACGCACGCCAACCCCCACCTCATACTCCACTAAGTAGTTGGACCGTTCATTTGTTTTACCCGATTGAGCCAATTAATTTGCCATGGCTGTAAACGACGACGCTGTAACGTCACAAGTTCTCAGATTTGCCGAACCCAACCCATCGTCTTCCATAGCACAAACTGTTTTTGGCGCATATGTCTCACAAAGGGGAACAGATAACGAAATTTGATAAGGACCCCTATCAGTGGGACCTCCTTTTAATGATATATCTTTGCGTCTCTTTCTCTGGCGAACCCTTCGGGCACTCGGGGGAGATTTTTCTTTTCGTCGACCTCTGTCTGGAAATCCGAAACTTTCTCGGTCTGCGGTGTATTCTTGAGGTCCATGACTGCATGGCGTAAGACCCTCGTGCGCCGTTGCGATTCAAGAAGGTGCATCAATTTAGCGGTTAATTATTGATAATTTTATCATAGAGAGCGAGTTAGGGTCCCTTCAAGGGGGAGGTGGCGGCAAGAATTTGGGTCGAATTTTTCAGCAGTCGGACGGTTGGCGTTGTTGTTATTGCAATGGCACTCTTTTACGCCGCGGCACCCA
>NW_018734782.1:0-55502 GCF_002204515.2 Aedes aegypti
TTTTTTCAAGATTTTTCGATAATTTCCAAAAGGGCTTAGAGCCAGGGTCCAATTGAGAAATTTTATTTTCAAAATTTTTGTTTCTTAATTGAGCAAAACGTTTCTTGATTTCTTTCTGCAAATCCTGTCATATAATTTTCATAGCAGGATCGCGAGTGCGTTGAAATTGCCTTCTCCTCACGTTTTTAAGACGGATCAAGAGTTTAAGATCATCGTCTATAATCACGGATTCAAATTTTACTTCACATTTTGGAATTGCAATGCTCCGGGCTTCAACAATGGAATTTGTTAAAGTTTCAAGAGCATTGTCAATATCAAGTTTAGTTTCTAAAGAAATGTTAACATCAAGATTGGAGTCAACATACGTTTTATATATATTCCAGTCGGCTCGTAAATAATTGAAAGTGGAGCTGATAGGATTGAGAATCGCTTCTTGGGATATTTGAAATGTAACAGGGACATGATCAGAATCAAAATCAGCATGAGTAATCAGTTGGCTACAAAGATGACTAGAGTCGGTTAAGACCAAATCAATCGTAGATGGATTTCTAGAAGAGGAAAAACACGTAGGGCTATCAGGGTATTGAATTGAGAAATATCCTGAAGAGCACTCATCAAATAAAATTCTGCCGTTGGAATTACTTTGAGAATTATTCCATGACCGATGTTTGGCATTAAAGTCACCAATGACAAAAAATTTTGACTTATTGCGAGTCAATTTTCGCAAGTCAGTTTGGAGCAAATTAACTTGCTGCCCAGAGCATTGAAAAGGCAAATAGGCAGCTATGAAAGTATATTTACCAAACTGTGTTTCAACAGAAACACCTAAAGTTTCAAAAACTTTAGTTTCAAATGATGAAAACAGTTGATGTTTTATACGCCTATGAATGATGATTGCAACTCCCCCACATGCCCCATCAAGTCGATCATTACGATAAACAAAAAAGTTAGGATCTCTTTTGAGTTTAGATCCAGGTTTTAAATACGTTTCGGTAATAACTGCTATATGCACGTTATTAACCGTAAGAAAATTAAACAGCTCGTCCTCTTTACCATTCAGAGAACGAGCATTCCAATTTAAAATATTTAAATTATTATTTGGATCCATTAGAAAAACGTAATCCAATAACAATTTGATTTGTAAATTTTACACCTACTTGGACTGCTTCAGTCATAGTGGTGGCTTTGAACATTGCATCAATCATTAGATTCAATTGTTCAGTTAGAAAATTAAAATCAGAGGCAGACATGTCATGTGATTTCCCATTGGAATTTCCGGTAGACGAAGAAGCGGAGTTACCTGTGGCGGTAGGGTTTTTTCCATTTGATTTGAAACAAGTAGAATGGGTACCCATGGATCGAACAGGGGAGGAGTTCGAATTTCCTGCTACGATATCGGCAAAGGATTTACCGTGGGTAGATACATTCGAAATAGAAAGATTCGAACGGCTACCCGACGGATTAAAATTAGTTTGTGAATGAGCATGATTATGATCTTCCTGATGGGTATGATTCATGATCAAGCGATCGTTAACTGAAAAATGAGCATTGTTCGATACTCTACCAGGCAAATTCCGGAAACGACCGTTATCGTAACGGATATTATCTTTCATCTGCCTGGCACGAGCCTCAATGACCTTTTTGCGTGAAGGACAATTCCAAAAATTGGACTTATGGTTAGCCCCGCAATTACAACATATGAATTTGGTGGTATCTCCTTCACTGGACAGACGTCTTTGGCGTGAGAAGAACCTCCGCAAATCATGCATTTAGCATCCATGCGACAATTTTTTGTACCATGACCCCACTTTTGGCACCGACGGCACTGAGTGGGGTTCTGGAAATTTCCTCCAGGTTTCTGGAAATGTTCCCATGTCACACGGACATCAAAAAAAAGTTTTGCTTTTTCTAAAGCTTTAATATTATTTAGTTCTTTTTTTGTTAAAGTGAACTAAATAAAATTCTTGAGAAAGCCCTTTCCGAACAATGCCAGATTGGGTTCTCTTTTTCATAATGATTACTTGGACTGGGGAAAATCCAAGTAAATCATTTATTCCATTTTTGATCTCTTCAGGTGATTTATAGTCACTTGAGAGACCTTTCAAGACAACTTTGAACAAACGTTCAGTTTTGTCGTCATAAGTAAAAAAATTGTGCTTCTTCTCTTCAAGGTGTTTGAGAAGAAGCTCACGATCTTTAAGAGTTTCCGGCAAAACGCGACAGTCTTCTTTCTTTGCGATTTGGAAGGAAACCTTGATTCCCCTAATGGAGTTCAAGATCTCCTGCCTAAATCCCCCAAATTCGGAACAACTGACCACGATAGGCGGCACTCTTTGCTTCCTCACTTGAATCAAAGAGCCTGGGCTAGAGGCTGCTTCGATTAGGTGTTCGGAAAATTTGTCTAGAGCATCGAACTGATTGCTCATTTCGATACAATTATTCATTTCACCCTTGGAAGAAAGTTCGCATTCCGGGGAAGCGTCCTTTCTTCCATTCTTGCCACGTGTAGTGACAGTTTTAAAACCCACTTTTTTGGAAGGAAGTAGTGAATTCAGAGCACAGACAAACAGACGTCACACTCTCACCGATGTCCATCGACCACCTTTTTAACGGCCGATTCAAATATATGGTAGGTGGCCAATCCACCACCCGCAGCGCTCGCATCGTTTTTGTTCGCGTTTGACGTTTACACACTACCCGCCATCTGTTGGTCCATCGGCCAAACACACCGATTTTAGCATTGGGCGTACATGTCATCGTGACTATGATTTTGATCGGGATTTGTTCTAAGTGTTACGTCTGTTTGTCTGTGTTCAGAGATTCACCCTTCCTTTTGTTTGTTGTTGATACCATGTTTAATTAATAAACGATAGAAGACGTGACCTTCGAAAGGTTTTTTCCCAAGACGGTGTCCAAGAAGGATTACCACCGCTAGCTTTCGCCAACGGGTCCAACGATAAATCGAAGGCACGGGTCCAAACAAGGATCGTAAAGGGATCAATAGTAGAAAAAATAGTACTGAAAAGTACTGTTTTAGTAGCACTGAAAAGTACCGTTTTTAATTTTAGCACTGAAAAGTACTGTTTTATTGCTTTAGGTAGTTTTTAAGAAAACTTCCAAGAGCAGAGAGAATTCGTGTACGCACAGCACGAAGGTACGATGCGCACTGATTTTTGTTTATGTTTCCATTCATCATAATGGGCTCCGCTGGTTTCGCTCCCTCCTTCCTTCACGGTTCCTGAAGTCTCCGTAATCACCGCGGAAATCACCTTCTCCACTATGACCGCACCCGGCGAACACTACACGGTTCTGTAACGCAAGGATTGTAGTCGACAGATGCCTGATCTCTATGTTTTGTGCCGACGAGGATTGAATAAGCCGGAAGATTCCCGCCTAGAGGCAGCAACAGCCGCTCAAAATTTCCTTGCGCGGCTGTTGCTGTCTCAAGGCGGAAATCTTCCGGATCAACAGC
This sequence comes from Aedes aegypti, assembly GCF_002204515.2. Lineage (NCBI taxonomy): Eukaryota > Metazoa > Arthropoda > Insecta > Diptera > Culicidae > Aedes > Aedes aegypti. The sequence goes on from NW_018734782.1 coordinate 3,473, forward strand.
CAACAGATAGATTTAGGCATTTGACAGCATGAATAGTAAAAAATAGCCTTTAATAGAACTAGCGGTACCGTAACTGCTGGGTGGATGAGAGATTTGTTGTGAGGGGGTGGTTTTGAATTTTGAATCTGTGGAGGAAAATATAGTTTCCTAAAGAAAGACCAGAATCGGGTTGGGGTTGAAAACTGTGATTTAGAACGGGTTGCGCAAGTTCCAACTTGGTTCAAAAACGTTTGTTTGAGTAATTTCAAATTAGTTTCGTTGGCGCTCCTGTTTGGGGCGCCCTGACCGGGATCACGGTCAGTTTGAGCGCGCACCTGATTTGACGTTTCCGAATGTAAACAAGCATCCCAATGCAGGGGTGGAATGCAAAATCACCACGCTGATACCCATAGGGTTGAACAAACTGTGCCGCATTTCGAATTATTTTTCAAAATGTGGTGAGTATCCATGTTTTCAAAAAATTGTAAGAAAATCAGGAGTGCATATAAACAAAATCTGAAAGCGTTAATATTCATTAAAAATGATTGTCTTTCGAAGAAAAATACAAAAACTGGGGGTTAGATCTGACGGAAATGGTCTATTAAATTAAAGTTTTAACAAGTTATGAAATTTGATTAATCATTTCAGTCTGTTTTTACTTTGTTAATAAACTTTATTTTTGACCAGCATTGACATAAATTTTCTCACTGTGCGCAATAAATAGCCGACTGAATACAGCTTGCATCAGCACTGAACATCAGCAGAAGTAAGGCGCTAGTTCAGTTGTTGATCAACATAGCACGTGTTGATTAGACATTGTTGAATAGAAGCTCAAGCATGATCAATATTCAGCTACAAGAGGTTTATATTGGGCACTAGAAGGCTGATATATGAATTCAAGGATGGCGCAGATGGCAAGATATACCGCGGACGATGGGAAGGTCTCGAGTTTGAATCCAGTATCCAGGTGATTATTAGAAGTTGTTATTAATTCATGGTAAAAATATACACTGCATTTGAAGTACGGTGTTAAGCGATTTTTAATCATTTATTTGTTTCCAATTAATTTTGTGGCAGTTGAATAAAAGCTGAGATAAATGCTTATAAAGTGATTTTTAAGTTGTAGAATAAAGTCAATATACAACGACACGCTTTATAACTTCTCCAAATTTGTGTGAACAACGCCTGAACAAAGGCTTCACATGGAAATAATTAAAATGTTGTTAAACATGATGCTGAATTAAACTGCAATAATGTTGTTTGTTAAATTAGCGTTGTTAAATCAACAGTCCTTATTAGGCTAAGTGAAACCTGAATAAACGTCATTACAATATATGATTACAATCACTAAATGATAATTAGCCTAATAATTTCGCCAGATTTGCTTGAACAATGTGTGCGTAGCAGCTGCAAAGTAATATAATAAAGCAACTATTCAGTATGTAGTTGTGAAAAATTGCTTTATAAACGATTATAAAATAGGCAAATGTTTCTTGGGTGTGACTTTAAAAAAAAACCTATGAGATTCTTTGATTACCTACTGATTTCTTTTTCTGAGCATCTTTTGAAAGTGACTTTTAAATGGTTCTGGAAATTCCATTTGAAATTATTCCGTAAATATTTCTGGAGCTCTTCTGGACATCGTAATTGTGAAAATCCATTATTGGCGTTCAAAAGAATCGCCCAAAACCGCGAGTTGGACTTACCTATATGACCGACGACCGAAGACTGGCGACTCACCGCACGACAATCAATGCTGGTTGTGTCGTTGCTATCCGACTAAGGCAGGGTGGGCTGATGCGGTGACACTCCAAGCTGATCATGTTGTTTCTCAACTGTTGGCTACACATTCAATAAAATGCGTTGCAAGATATATGACTTCGTACTGCGGTGAAGCTAAAGGGCGAGAAGTAATTATATTTCAGAAGATCTCAACACCCACATCACCCCTCTTCTCACAAAAAAAAGGATCAGCACTCTCAAATCGTATATTTCAAACAATTTTTATTAACAAATTCGCTTCAAGTGTGGTTTTATTCAGAAATAGTCGTAGCCATTGATCTAACTGCCATCAACCACGCGGATAAAGTCTTGTAGATAACTGGGGGCTTTTCGATTCCTGGCAGTTCGTTGAACTAGATTACTTCCACTAGCTTATTTTTCCTGATTATCAGTTGATTGATCACGCCATTTAAAAACTTTCTTTGTCTGAGAGACATGACGCTTTATCGTACGACCTTCATCGTCGCCAAGAACCAAACTTCCATTTTTCTCCTCCATGACCGTATAGCGTTGTGTTCCAAACCTTGAATCACCTTTTGCCCGAGACTGTCGCTGTACTATTACCGAATCACCAGGTTTCAGCTGGCACTTCCTAGCTCCCCGACGGGTGTCCTCCCGAAGTTTTACCTTTAAGCTTCATGTTTCGATCTCTTTCATCAAGGTCGCTGTTGTCGTTTGCAGGAAGTTCACGGTTAAAAAGCGGCAAGCCCCGCTTGATCTTTCTTCCGTGCATAATTTCTTCGGGTGGCGCTTTTGTAATCGTATGAGAGGATGCATTGTGTGCTCGAATTGCAGCTTGTAGCTCTTCATTGTAGTTTACGCCAGATGACGCAGCTACCGACATCGCCTTTTTGATTATCTTCATGTAATTCTCAACCATGCCATTTTGCTGCGGGAAATGTGGAGTCGAGAAGATAGTTTTAATGCCCCTTTGGTGACAGAATCGGCTGTAATCAACCCCATTGAATGGAGGACCGTTATCACTCTTTATACTTTCCGGGAATCCTTCCCTGTCAAAGATTTCATCCAGAACCGTTTTTGTTTGCTCGAAGGAGGTTGATTTTACAGGACGGGCTATGAGAAATCGTGAACGATAATCAACAATCACTAGGACGTATATGCCACCAAACTTGGCGTACGGCCCATTAAAATCAATAGCGATTGTTTCCCAGGCAGTTTTGGGAATAACGGTGCGTACCATCGGGGTGGTTCTTTCCGGTCGACCATTGATTGCGCATGACTGGCATGCTCGGACCCACTTCTCGGCGTCAGTTGCCATGCTCGGCCACCATACACGTTCACGTAAGATTGTTTTAAGCTTCGCGGCAAATGGATGCCCTTCATGGGCTACGTCCAAAGCTTTTTCTTGTAGAGATTCTGGTATTACAGCACAGCCATCTTTCAAGATAATTCCGTTCTTAACGCAAAGATTCTCCTTCAATGAGGAAAATCTGCCGAGGTCCTTAGGCCATTCACCAGATATCAATGAATTTCACACTTTCATCAGCAGGTGATCCTGCTTTGTGGCCTCACGAATTTCATCTTCCGTCAGGAACTTTACGACATTCGCTTCAAGGTTAGCGATCTCCCACGGGCTCGTATCCTCATTGAACGGTTCAGCCATACCTACTGAAAGACGTGAGGACGGATCAGCAATGTTATCTCTTCCGCGAATAAACTCTACTTCATAGCTGTATGGACTTAGTCGAAGAGCCCATCCATCTGCTCTGGTTAGTACCCTCTTGGAATCCTCCCGGGTCCTGTTGAGAATGAAGCTTACACCCCTGGCGTCTGTTCGAAGGATAAAATGTCTTCCGAGCAAGAAGAATGCAAAATATTCAACCGCCCAGACAGCACCCAGAGCTTCTTTCTGGTTTTGTGCATATTTTTTTTCCGTCACAGTCAGAGCCTTAGAGGCAAAACTGATAATCCTTTTTGATCCGTTCTCGGTTTCCTGGGTTAAAACCGCTCCTAGTGCAACCGGAGATGCATCTGTATATAATACAGTCGTATCATTTTCGGAAAAATATCCCAATGCAACCGTAGAATTGATTATCTTGCTCTTGGTATCCTCAAACGCTTTAACTTGATCAGGACCCCAATGCCATGCTCGGGAGGTGGCTACTCTCCACAATCCGCGAAATTTTTAATGAACGGGCTTACATAGGACGCTAGACCCAAAAAACCTCGCAATTCAGATACGGTCGATGGCTCTCTGAAGTTTTGGATACTGGACACCTTCGCTTCATCAACATGGAAGCCATCTTTGTCCAATTCATGACCAAGAAACTTAATCCGCTCACGATCGAACTCACATTTTTCCGTGTTCAACGTGAGATTATTGCCTCTAAGTGCTTTGAGCACACGAGCTACTGTCTTCCTTAAGCCTTCAAGAGTGTCCGCGAATACTAATATATCGTCAATATAGACAATAACATTGTCTATTCCTTCAAAAATGCGGGTCATTTCGCGTTGGAAAATTTCGGGGGCGCAGTTGACCCCGAACATTAACCTCGTGAACCGATACATACCAGACTCTGTGAGGAAGGTAGTCAATTCTCTTGACTCGCGTCCTAACTCCAAATGGTAATACGCGCTAGTTAGATCCAATTTGGTAAAGTATCTCGCTCCATGTAATTTAGTTTTCATTTCGTTTAGCAACGGTAGCCAGAAATATTCCCTCTTTATGGCCTTATTGGGCGCTCGCATGTTAACCACAAGTCTAAAGTCACCCTTGCCCTTAGGGACGGCCGACATGCCGCTGATCCATTGTGGAGCTGTCGTAACTTTTTCAATAATACCCTTTGACTCCATTTCCTTTAGCCTCGATTTTGCTGCTTCCCTAAACGCAGCTGGGACGTTGAAATAAGCATTACGAACTGGTGGAACAGATCGATCAATACTGAAGTTGACTCTTACACCAGGAACTTTTGGAAATATATCGATTTCACCTTCTCGTACGTCTGAACAATTGATCGATTGTCCGACTAGCAACAATTTCAAATCGCTAGCAGTTGCACGACCAAGTAACGATCTGCGTCCTTTTGGAATGACCAGAAATTTCGCTCGGACAATAGGCTTGTTAACTCCTTGAACTTCTACCGATGCCCAAAAAATCTTCGATACCGACATTGGTTGATCAGCGGCGTATACTCTGAGATCAGGATGGGTCGAACATTCGTCAAATTCTAGTTTGACCGATCCATTTCTAATCTGCAATTTAAGCTTCTCCCAATCTTTACCCCCAATCACATTTGCATCTGCACCTGAATCTATGAGAAACGATATAGACTCCGATGAACCCACGCAGCAGTTTACCAGCACATCAGAAAGGGTTAGGGTGTTAATCAACTGTAAACAAGATAAGGGCATACAACAAAAACAACCATAAGCGTTTTGGAGTTGAAATTCACTTCACTGGGTGCACTTTATTAAAAAAAAATAAAATAGAAAAATCATACCTGTTCATCTTTGACGGGCTCATCATCTTCTTTCGAGTAACCGAGCTGGTTCACACGTTTCTTGCGACATGTGGCGGAAAAATGACCACGTTCGTTGCACGTATTGCAGTACTTGTACAAGGCTGGACATTGCTTCCCATTGTGCTTCGGGCGATCGCAGCGAAAGCACCGATTGCGTTTCCCAACGAATCTACCCGTTATCTCTCTGCGCTTAGACGGTGGGCCATTTGCGCGTCCCCGATCTTGGGTGTCCCATCCACGTGACGCAATTCTCTTTGAACCGGTCTGTCGGTTACTCGACGTATTAGCTATTTCCATTATGCCTTCCCTTTTGGAAGGCCCAGCATTAATATTGAATGCTTCTGCTCGAGTAGCTGCTTAAATGACGGTTTGGATATCGTGACTATACGTTCTTGCTGCTTTGGCGATATCCTGGTTACTAGGGTGCGGCTTATTTTTCAAAAGTTCTCAAACCCAAAAATTCGTGTGCTCTACTGAATTCAAATCACATGGAAAGAGAATCCTCAAAATCTGAGCCAAAAATATTAACATTTAGGGGTGGCGCAAGCGCCTTGAAGGTGAATTTTCAAGTTATAAAAAATAACCTTCAGTGAAGTAAACATAACTTTGTTATTTTTCAAGAGATTTTAAAACTTTTAGCATCAATACCTTCAAAATACGAAAACTTTGTAGAACATCAAATTTGTCTAAAATCAAAACAAGTTTTAGTTAAAAGTAATTTATTCCAAATTTTTCCTCATTTTGCTAAAAATTTCAAATTTGTTTGACCATAACTTCATGATTACTCAACCGATGCCAAATCTTTTCACATGCTTTTGAAGCTATTTTAATTGTTTCCAAACTGTTCATACAACACATTTCACTAAATAAATGTCTTGAGCAAGTTATTCAGCAAAAACTGCACAAAAACATGTTTTTTTTTTAACGAAAAATGCCCGTTTTTCCAAATTTTTGCCAGTTAAATATTATCTCTAAAGCTGAAACTGGTTTTTCTCATTTGTTAAACCTTTGAGAAGGACTTTGCAACAATTTTTAAATAAGTTCGAAACAAAACTATGTTTTCATATGTTGAAAAATATATGCTCTATTCAACTCGTAATAAAGGAAAGATGCTTTCTAAATTTAAGTTTTATAGAAAAAATGCAATTTCTGGCGAAAAAACTTAAATAATCAAAAGAAATTTGATTTTTTCATTGAAAAATCATGTTTTTGGATAGTTTTTGGTGAAAAACTTAGGCAAAACCAGTTTTTAGAAAAATGTGTTATATGAACAGTTTGAAAACAACTTCAAAAACATGTAAAAAGATTCGGAATTGATTGAGTATTCAAGAAGTTATGGTCCAACTTATTTGAAATATTTAGTGAAATGAGTAAAAATTTGTATAAAAGTATTTGAATCTATGACTAGTTTTGATTTTAGACAAATTTGATGTTCTACAAAGTTTTCATAAATTTAATTTTAAAGATAATGATGCTAAAAGATTTGAAATTGGTTGGAAAATAACAAAGTTATGTTTACTTCACTGAAGGTAATTTTTATAACTTGAAAATTCACCTTCAAGACGCTTGCGCCACCTCTAAATGTAAATATTTTTGGCTCAGATTTTGAGGTTTCTCTTTTAATGTGATTTAAATTCAGTAGAGCACACGAATTTTTGGTTTTGAGAACTTTTGAAAAATAAGCCGCACCCTACTGGTTACTCATTCCCTGTAGTATTTGAGAGCGGATGAACTTACTTCCGACATCGCCGAAACCACACGCGCTGGCTTTTTCTATTACTCTAGCATAGAACGTTACGACAGACTCATTAGATTCCTGTTTGAGACGAATGAACTCTTCATGTTCTGCTGTAGTATCAACCAACGATCGCAGATAGGTGGCAATGTTCTGAGTTAGGATAGAGTAACATTGCGGATCATCGAAACTTGGACAGAGTTTAGCCGCAGCGATTAAACCTTGTAGCTGATCTCCCAAGAGCAAGTACAACAGTTTGCTTCGACTATTGGCATGGACATTATTCAAATCCGCAGCAATCTCGAAATTTGACTTGAAACGACTCCATTCTTTCCATAACTTATTTGTGGGTACCCCTTGTGGAAAAGGGCGAATATCCCAGCGTATCCCTCCAATGTAATCCGGCTTCGACGTAGTAGGTGTTTCTTGAATTTCCAAACTTCGTGATGTCTCACCCCGGGGATTAAGCCACGGAGGAAACGTTGATACAGGGAACGGTTGTTCTCGGCGTTCGGTACAAAAAACTGCCTTTTCCATGCGTTCCAGTCTGTCATGTAGGTTCAAATCAACACGTTTTCTCTTGATTTTCCGAACACGTTGGGCAAGGCAATCGTCATCTTGTTCTGACGATGCTTGTGAATTGTCCGAACAAGGTTCCTCTATCTCTTCGCTGTCGTCATTTGACTCAATTGACGCTTCTTCGGAGAAGCTGTCTTCAAAATCCGAATTATCGGAGATATTGGGAATGGCACGCACGTATTTGCCACCTGGCATTCTGGGTGCTGTAGATGCCATAGTAAAATAGAAGAGAAAGAGAGAGACAAAAAAAGTTAGCCGCACACTTGTAAATCAGCTTAGACAGAACTAGGGTGATGTGCTAGTATCCATCGTATTAAGCATTGATCAGTGAGAACTGCTATTTTCCCAGTATTGCAGTGAATGATGCTGACACAAACCGATGCCAAACAATTCTTTCTCAAAACGGCTTTAGCATTGTACAATAACATTTTGATAAATCTTGATCTCTTTTTGGAAATAATGCAAAGAAAATGCATCTTACCGTATTCTCAGTCCGTCGTATCGTTTTCAACTCCGTCGCAATCAGTTTCCAGATTCGTCTCACAACTTACGGCTCACTGTGTGTATTGAATGGTTAAAACACAACATATCAAAGCTATAATAAAATGTTTTACTAGAATATATAGATCTCCTGGCATCTCCCTCCATTCCTCCAGCATGATGGAATATACTAATTTCCTTTAAAATTCATTGTTCGTTATCAAAATTCAGCCCAAACATATGAACAGAATTCCTTTTGACCGTACAATTATGGCATTTGCTCACAGTACAGCGAAAACAACACAATCAAAGAAACCGTATTTTTACATCGAGCGTCGATCACACATTGATGCGCACAAGCTTTTTTTTCTCAGTACTACGGATTAAACTTTGTTTACATTCTCAATTATACGCGGCGGTTGAGGAAATTTCGCAAAATTTGGTGATTTATTGAAGTTTTACGGCGTGTGATTGGAATGAAATCCTTCAGTGAAGAAGTACGAAGGTTTTCCATAGTGAAAATAAGTGCCCGGCGAAGTAAGTCACCCACGGGGGCGGGAAGAAACTTGGGTTGGAAAGTGGTGTGGCTCAGTCGATCGCTAAGCATTTCTCTCAAATCGTGTTCGTCCATGCGATTTTGGTGAAATGTGCTAAGTGGATAATTGAACTGAAGTTATTTACCGAAATACAGTAGTTTTATTGCATTTTTGGTGTACAAGTGTACAAACCATAACAGCTTTCACAAAATTACACTTGGATAATGAATCTATGTTGCAGGTAAGTTTGAATATCCGCCGTAGTGGAACATTTAAAGTTTGATACGACGAATAGTAGCGCTTACGACGAAGAAGAACAAAACCCTATTAAAGTGAAGTAGCTCTGATAAATATATGTTTAAAATAAATAGTTTTCAATTTTTGTAGTGCGACTTAACCTCGCTTCAGGGCAACATTGTTCAAGTATTCTTTATGTTATATTATAATACTTTCAAACCTAAAACCACAGTAATTAACAATTCTTTCATTTTTGTTAAATATTCATGTTTATTCGTTTGATTCGAATATAAGTAGTCGTACCGAGCCACTTCTGTTAACAAGTTCGTTCTGAACCGTTTTTTTTTTTTTTCATTTATGATGATTGTGCAAAATAATTTATAAGTAGTCGTACCGCACCACATTTATAATCTGAACTGTTTTTTATGATGGTTGTGCTGAGCCATCTGACTTTTAGAATTTTTGTGCTAAACTATTTTATTCAAAGTAGTCGTACCGAGCCACTTTTGCCAACAAGTTCGTTCTGAACCGTTTTGTCTTATAAAATGATTGTGCCAAATCATTTATTAGTAGTCGTACCGCACCACATTTACAATCTGTACTCCTTCCATGATGGTCGTACCGAGCCATCTGACTTTTAAAATAGTTGTGCCAAACTATTTTATTCAAAGTAGTCGTACCGAACCACTTTCTCCAATAAAGCTCGTACCGAGACATTTGATGTTATGTTCAATTAAAAAATACCTTATCTAAATTTTGTCATAATGTTTTAAGAAGCGTCCTCGCCAAACCTGAAATAGTAAGCTGACAACGAAAAAAAAAGCTATTATTCTCATTGTGGGTAATAAAATTGCTGTTCGCATTAACAACCCGCAGCAAAAGCTTAAGTTCATATAAATTCGATATGCAGAAAAAAATGAATGTAATGCCTCAGAGAAAAAAAAATGAAATTATCATAAATTATTAACAATCAATGGCATATTAGACATGAAATGTTGTAATGTACACATTATAATTTGTATTAGATAAACAATACTTAAAATGGTTTGGACGAATGAAGCATTGAATGTGAGTAAACTACGCTCATTCACTTCTACACTCTTGAACAAAAAATCCTCACGAAGCACAAAGCTCCCGACACACGAACGAGTATTCGTGTCTCATCAAAGACAACCTCAGTATATATTCCAAAGCATCGAACGAAAGAGATCACGCATGCTCTGCTTGTCTTTGTCGTCCCCATTTGCAGCAGAGCACCCCCAAACCCTATCGCTCTCGCACTACGCTTGACTATAACTGTCTCCGTTCTACCTAGGTGCTCTAGCAGCACATTCACTCTGTGACAAATGGGTGAACGGGGATCGCCGATGCTCGGTCCAGTCCATCGTGGTGAGTGAGACTCTCGCTGCTCAGCCTGAACACGAGTATACTCTACCACGGCATATCATACAGTACGTGGTAGTTTCTTTTTGCTTGCCTCCCATCGCTCGTGCGACCTGGACAAGTCCTTGGTACGAGTGGAGAAACATTTGTTCCATTGCAACATACAATCTAGTTGTTCAATCACGCTCCAACGAATTTTCCCAATACTGGATATTTAATTGTATAATTATGTATTGGTCATTAATTTCAATCACATTTTTTTTTCGGCATGAATAGAGAAAAAAGAAAGATGATAATTGAACGTTATCCATCTTTTCCATCTAATTTGTACCCAACTGTCCTCGGCGTTGTCCTCACTAAAGAGTTTTCTATCCCTTTCCCACTGGCAATGAAAGACGGTAGTTCTCACAACTCATCTAAACAGCTACTATGTGTGACACATGTGTTAGTGAATTAGCAATAATCTCATACTGTAGCATGTATGTATAAGGATGGTTACTACTGGTACATACTATAAAATACCAAATGATAGCAGCTAAGACAACTGTCTGCGTGCAAACTTTCCGATTCTCTTTCAACCATTGAATTCCCGTTGTAACTAACACTTTGCATTAACAGAAAAAAAGAGAAAAAAAGCACGCGTGTTCTTTATGTTATCACATGACCATAAGGATGACGTCAAAGTAACATCAATATAATAGAGAAAACAACTTTGCCTACCTTGATGACTCTTTCTCGATGTTGAAAATAAACTCCGACAGTTTCACGCTACACAGAAGACAGCGTGCGATGATCCAAAGATGTGTTGGGTTTTCTCACGTTTCACTTCTCCAAAATAGCGCAATGATTGTTCACCCACACTTCACTTACGCGTTTGTATTGGTGCAACTTCTCTTTTCACTGCCAATAAAATAAAAAATAGAAAATGGCCACTGGAGATTGGGAATCTTTAGGTTCCAAAAAATAGCCTTTTGACAATAATTTCCACTAATTCATAGAACGGTGCAGGCAACCGTAACTAAAACGTAACTGATCGAACTTATTTCACTTTTTTTTTTATATTCGTTATGAAAAATACAATGCTGTGTTCACATTCTCATCCCAAAATTTATTTCAAAACACATTCGTTAAACGTGCTCCAAAATGGCGCTCAAATTCACACAGCCTAATTTATTTTATTTTTTTTTTCACTATGAAGTAACGCCAAATTACAACACAATTCCGCTCCTTCAAATGACGCTTTCCGTTTAGAATCACTGTAATCCGTTTTTTTTTTCAGCGTAATAACTTTTCACACACGAGACGTAAACACAATTAATCGATTACTCGAGGTCCGAACATGCAGACTTGGACGATTCTTTCAAACAGCCATTTACTTTTTCTTTAGTAGATGTTTTTTTTTGTATCTATTACATCAGATACAAACCTGTCACGGTAGCCATTGTGAAAATCCATTATTGGCGTTCAAAAGAATCGCCCAAAACCGCGAGTTGGACTTACCTATATGACCGACGACCGAAGACTGGCGACTCACCGCACGACAATCAATGCTGGTTGTGTCGTTGCTATCCGACTAAGGCAGGGTGGGCTGATGCGGTGACACTCCAAGCTGATCATGTTGTTTCTCAACTGTTGGCTACACATTCAATAAAATGCGTTGCAAGATATATGACTTCGTACTGCGGTAAAGCTAAAGGGCGAGAAGTAATTATATTTCAGAAGATCTCAACACCCACAGTAATTATTCTGGAAAATAATCATGAAATCGTCTGGATGTCTGTGACTTTTCTTTGAATCTTCAGGGATTCTTGCGAAATAACTTCTGGGATTCTTTTGGATATCACTGTAAAAAACATTCAAAATCCATTCGACATTCTCCTGAGATTGTTTCAGAAATTTACGAGAATCCTTAAAATAATTCCTTTAGAAATCTCCCTGATAATATTTTAGAGATTTCTCTGTGATTCTTCTGTAAATCGACCTGGGATTCTTCCGGAAATCCTCCTTTAATTCCAAAGTAATTTCCAGAAGAATTTTCAGAAGGATATTTTTAAGAATCCTGTATATTTTTCCCTAAGAATCTCAATGTAATTAAACAAAAAACCAGAACAATTTACGGTTGAATCCCACAAAAACTTCCGGTGGAATTCTTGAATGCTTATCATTCAAGCAGAATTCCAGTCGTATTTCCAGATGAATTTCGGCAGGTTTTACGGAAGAATCCCGGCAGAATTTCTTGAAAAATTCCAGTAAAATTTCTGGAAGAATCTTTGAAAGATGTTTTGAAGTCCTCCAGCAGGATAACAGAAAGAAATCTGGGGTATTTTAGAAGAATTTCCGAAATAATCCTAGAGTAGTACATTTTTTGGCAAAATCCTCTAAAAATGTCCAGAACAATTGCATCAGGATTTTTGTTAGAATCTTCCATTGAATTTCCGAAAGAATCTTCGAGAATTTCGATTCGACTTTAATTTCCAGGATTTCTAAAGTAATCCTTAAGGAGATAAACGCAAACTCACTTACAGATTTATGCAAATATTCCAATAAGATGTCCAGAAGAATCACAAAGGATATCCGAAAGAATCTCAGATAAAGTACCGGAATGCTAACGATTTTTTTTAGATGAGTCCAAAAGCGATATCTGGAAGTATTCTGTGATTTCCACAAGAACTTAGAGAAAAATTAGAAATAATCTCAAGATTTCCAGAACAATCCCAGAGAGGTTTTGAAGGATTCATAAGTGATTTGAGGAAGAATCTCAGGAGGGAAATTCCAAAGAATTCTGGAGTAATTTCTGGACCAACGTATTTTTTATATGCTGTATAAATATTTACAAGTAATTATAATAAATAAGTATTTATGGAACAGTAACAATTTTAATTTATCGCCATAATTGAACGACAATTTAAATTAGAATGTGTATCCACCACATCATCCCTCTCAGAAGGATCGTGATTCTCAATATTTTTTTTGCGGTGATTCAGAATTGTAATCACATACTAGTTTAATCGTATGTTGTGTCATTCAATATTTAAAATAAGATTCGTTAAGCCGAACATGTTGATCCTTCGACATGAACCAACGAGCATTGCTTGAAATAATGAGGTTTTTTCGATTACTTTGATTACTGATTTCTTTTTCTGAGAATCTTCTAAAAATGGTTCCGAAAATTCCGTTTGAAATTATTCCGTGAATCTTTCTGCAGTTCATCTGGACATCGGAATTATTATGGAAAATATTCATGAAATCTTTTGGATGTCTGTGAATTTCCTTTAAATCTTTCAGGGATTCTTTTGAATATCACTGTAATTTGGATTTAGAATTCTCATGGGATTATTTCAGATATTAACGAAAATCCTTCATACAGAAGTGATGCTTCTGTAAATCGCCTTGGAATTCTTCTGGAAATCCTTCTATAATCCCAAAGCAATTCTCAGAAAATTTTTCAGAAGGATATTTTTAATAATCTCAATGTAATTTCTGAAAAATACCAGAACGATTTACGGTTGAATCTCACGAAAACTTCCGGTAGAATTCTTGAATGATATCCGGAAGAATGACAGTCGTATTTTTGGATGAATCTTAGCAGGTTTTACAGCACAATCCCAGCAAAATTTATTGAAAAGTTAAGAATAGAAAGATATCCGAAAAAAATCTCAAACAGGATTTTTGGAAGAGTCACAGAAGTATTTCAAAGATATTGGCGTAAAAATCTCAGTGGAATTTCTTGAAGAATTTCAGAAAGATTTCCGAAAGCATCTCAGGTCATTTCCGGAAGAATACCAGAAGCATTCTCATAAGAATACCAGAAGTATTTCCGGAAAAAATCTAGAGTTATTTTCGGATGAATTCTCGAAGAATTTCTAGTAGAGTCGTACATTTTTTGATGAAATCCTCTTTGAATATCCAAATGAATTGCATCAGGATTTTTCGTAAAATCTTCCATAGTATTTCGAAAACAATGTTCAAGAATTTAATTTCCTGGATTTCAAAAGTAATCCACGGAAAATCACATACAGAGTTCTGCAAAAAAATCCAAAAAGATGTCCAGAAGAATCGCAAAGGGATATCCGAAAGAATCTCAGAAGTAATACCGGAATGGTATACTTTTTTTTATGAATCCCAAAGCGATATCTGGAAGAAAATTCAGAAATAATCTCAAGATTTTCAGAACAATCCTAGCGAAGATTTGAAGGATTCATGAGTGATTTAAGGAAGAATCCCGGGAGAAGCTTCCAAAGATTTCTCGAGTAGTTTCTGGAACAATATTTTTTTTAAATAATTTATATATAAAAATAATTTGATTCACATATATTTCTTGTGTAGCATTAAGTTTCACTGCAGACACAGCTCGTAACATCAAAAATAAATTTAATTTATAAATCTTTTAAACACATCCAAATTAAATAACAGTTCAAAGAGTAAAATACCATTCTCATGAGTTTTCGAGGATCATATGGTCGGTGTTTAGACAAACCAGACTAGATGAATTTTGGAGCTCTAAGGATACGTAAAAAACTACATCAATTTTAAATCTTCCATGTTATTTTGATACAAATGTATCGTCAAATAGATAAGTTCCATTATTACAGTAAATATCTATACTATTTTGATGTTTCACATGTTTGGGGTACATTTTTCTTACTCGATTAAAAAAACACTTGGTTCAGTCTGTCTGAACACCGACCATATCTATGTTTGCTATTTGATATTTAAATACTTGAATTGTGCTGTATCAATATTTACAGGTAATTATAATAAATAAGTATGTATAGAACAATAACAATTTTAATTTATCCCCATAATTGAACGACAGTATTAATTAGAATGAGCCTCCACCACATCACCCCTCTCAGTAGAATTTTGATTCCCAATATTTTTTTTTTGCGGTGGTTAAGAATTAAAAATATCAAAAGTCTGTTGTAATCACATCCTTTTTGTTCAATTGCATGTGGTGTTATTCGATATATAAAATAAGATTCGTTAAGCCGAACATGTTGATCCTTCCACAAGAACCAACAACGAGCATTGCTTATGTTAAGAAATTTTATCGTAATGCACAACCAGCCTAAACGTTCTTCCCCTTTTGTTTATGTACTAATTATAAATTCAAATTATTTTAATTAAATTAGTTGTGTTGTCTACTATTGTACACGGCAACATGTTTCAAAATAAGTGGAGCTGCTTTTAAAACAAACTTTAACATCGATCAACCAAACCATAGAATATCCAATAGCGGAAAAATAATAATAATAACCGACCATTGCAAATCGAGCCGAACTGGCGCTCTTTCCGTGCGCACGCGCTTTCTGCAGAGCTGTCAAACAGACTTTTGCCTTCCTTCTTTCGCTCTCCTTCAACTCAACAACTCAGCACGATCCACCTCGGGTGGATTGGTGAGCTGTCTGCCCCATTAAACATTTGACAGTTCAACAGCCGACTAAATTGGTTGAAAAATCGGTCGATTGTTGCACCGACGCTTATGGAAGTTTAACACAGCGATCAACTGACTAATCGCCAGATTAAATCGGGTGGCCGACGAAATCTGGTGTTTAGTAGGTCAACTTACTTGGATTTTACTTAAAATACCGATTTATCCACCTATTTAGTAGGATTACGTCGGCCCACCCTATTAAATCGGGTGATATTCGGTTGATCCCTGTGTTAATCTTTCATAAGCGTCGGTGCAACAATCGACCGATTTTTCAACAAATTTAGTCGGTTGTTGATCTGTCAAATGTTTAATGGGGTGGTTGTTGCAGATGAACACTTATCATGTAGCGCGACATCATCATTGACACTAAGCTTGCAACTCACCAGACAAACGATAGGTGTAATTAACAACTGCCCTGTTGTGTCCATCCATTCTTATTATTTGTATACAAGCCATAGGCCTTTTCATGTGACAGATCCGTCTATGCATTTGTTTACATCGGTGCTAACACGGGCCTGTCATTTTCATAGAAGAACTGTCAAAGTGCTTCCCGATCAGCTGTTTAGAGACGTCATGTGAATAGGCCTATTGATCCTTTACTCTCGATGTAAATAAAAATCGTCTGAATTTCGGATAGCAAAATAAATTGTGACATCCAATAACTTTTTCCCTATTATTTATTTATTTACTTACATGATTTTCCAACATTAATTCAGTACACCTTACCGACCCACGCGTATATCGGTAATCTTTCGTGTTCGCGAGGCTGGTGAATTAATCTTTAGCTTCGATTTCCATCACGTTCAGATTGATTGGTTTTTCGTTAGAGTGTTATTACTGAAATTGAGAACCTGTTCTACAAACTATCCTACCATAAGTAATTTTTACCCTTTCTGTTTTTAGTCTACTGATTTTAGGTGAAAGTTTGTGTTTGTTGCTGCTGTTTATTTCATTTTTTTTTAATTTCACAGTTATCCTTTACAGTTAATTGTTTGTGTTCGTTTCAGTAATATCTACTTATTACGTTAAGTAATTTATTTTCCAATGTTTTGTTAGATAGAATTATGTTTTTTGACAAGGCGCGAACAAATTCTTTATTTTACGTTTAAGATTTGCATCTTTTTGGGCTGGTTGTAAGTGAAAGTGCATGTTCTGCTATTAGTATATAGAAATCTTTCCACCTAGCTAAGAATGTTCCTCATAACTTTTGACGATTTGACTGATGTTAACTTGTGTTTGTAGAGAACTAAACTGATTACAGCAAGTAAAAAAAGTTTCTAGTCAAAGTTTCCGAAAAACATGGAATTAAAAAAATGTTTTTCGAAAGAAAGTTCTACAAGAATAAGACAAAAAGCTTCTATATTTTGTATAGTTGATTTGTTTTGTATTCTTTTTGGTACAAAAATAATACTTTTCTCGATATTAACGTTGTTGCTGAATTTTCCCATTTTAAACACCTTCAAAGTTCTAACCGCCAACTTAAAAAACTATACACATACTAACTGCTATAAATACTTTTACATAAAATAAATAATCTCAGTTTTCCTGTAGTATAAATATACCCTGACCACTAACACGTTAAACAATTTGTATTCTGACGTTCACAAATATTATACTTTATATAAATGAAAGCGACTTTGCCTTACTTTCTAGATACATTCACACATTTTTGCATCCAACAGTGTTGCTATTTCAGCGTCCTTTAGGTCGGACAGGGCATCAGGTCATATGCAGGAGACTTCCGCTTTGACGACGACGCTGCTGCTGTTGTTGATGGTAGTACAAGTGGTTATGGTGTGGTGACGTTTGCGTTTCCGCTTTAGCACACGGAAAAATAGTTTTCGTAGTAGAAATCGAGTGGGCACTCTCAGTTCCCATCCGGTTTGGGCAGATTGGTGTCGTAGGCTCTGATAACGTCGGTTTGCGTCACGTTCCCACCTTCCTCCTGCGAGAAGGCGAAACCATCTGGAATGGATCCGGAAATGGTGCGCGGGAATGGGGGATCGCCATGTTGAGAAAGTACAATTTGTGGATGGAACGTGTTATAGCGACAAGTCGAGTTTTTGTCAGTGTGTTTGTATGAGGAATTGATAAGAAAAATAGAACTATTAGTACTTTATAGTGAATGCTGTATATTTTAAATAGGAAGTGAATAAACTGTTTATCTCAGTATTTATAGACCGATAGTGTACACATTTTGTTAAGTGGTGCTACACAGAGAATTTGTTTATATAGAGAAGCGCGGATTCTGAAACCAAAGGTTCCAATTGAACAGTCAAACGTGGTTCCAATCGAGCAAATTTAATGAGACTCAAAGAGATGTTACGCAAAAGAGACGATGGATATGTGTTAGTGAAAAGCGATTCGAAAATAACGTCATGGTTTCTTATGGCGACTGGACAGGATGACACGCACACTAAAATATTGTTTAAATGACCTCAATTATTAATAGTCATTGCAAATATTGTTTATAAACAAAGTCAAAATCCTCTCGGCGTTTCTCTAGTATAATCATATTCTCTGGTGCTACAATGCTGTCAAAGTCTGTATAGGATTCCTTAAACTTTTGATAAAGTCTCATTAAGGTGAAGATGGTCGCTAAGGTGAAGATAAATCGAGGCCAAACTTGAAATTTTCAAGAGCACACATCTGGAGAGCCGAACACGCCGTTTGAGCTGAAAATTTAATCGATGGGTCACCCCCAGCTAGTGACCAATCGATTAAGTTTTCTGCTCAAACGGATGTATGGTTTTCCAGATTTGTGCTCTTGAAAATTTGAGGTATGGCTTCGTTTTATCTTCACCTTAAGATACACGATATAACATGTTGTTGCGAATAATTTAACAAATTTTACCACTAAAATAATGGCTTATCCAGATGTAAAACTTAATTTTGAGAAAAAGTTATTTGAATCGCGTTAACTTTTTCTATTTCTCAATATTTATGCACCATATTTCTAAAAATCTGAAAAACTTCTATTTTAAGAATCTGTGACATTTCGTTTTCACACACAAAAAAATGGGATTGGTGATCGGTGCATTTTTGACGAACCAAATTCCATTGATTATTAACATACGTCAACTAGATTGATGGATTTAAGGTTGCAACCATATACTTTTATTATCACACAAAATAAAACTCAAGCTTGTTCACATTGTAACTATTGATCACATTAATATTTAATGGTGCGTTCAGCCATAGCTAGCTGAGAATGCGATAAGCAAGGATGAGTTAGCAATGTGTCTGTAAAACCTAATGAAAATGGTTGATTGATTGGTGAAGGCGAGGTGTGTGTTGGTGGTTATTATTGTGTCTTTCGATTTATCTATTGTCTAGATTAAATTAAACAAATATTGACGAGAACAATCAATTAGTAGCACCTCCCTTCATTTGCCGTGTATAATAAGTAGACTGTGAAAGTAAGATTGGACGTATTTTTTCGAGTAGGTATATCCTATTGTTTAGTTTGCTTGACCAATATTGCCACCACATCGGAAAACTTGTTCCAAATTAGTGAATTATTTGAACGAAAACCAAGACAAGTGCAAAAAAATGAATGTCGCCTAATTTAATTATCTAGTTGAGTGAAGTCATGCGTGGACCGATGCAAATGGTCGATTGGCGAAGATGCTTCCCGATTGGGGGTACAATGTTTAAGACTCTTATCAAGGTGTAATCGAATCTACAATATGACTACAAAGTAACAGAAGTATTTCTGTTGTGCATAGTTCAGACGAAAGGATTTGTCGTGAAGGTGAATGTGAAATTTACGTCCCATCATTGTAACGATTAAATGTGCAGTCATACACTTTTGCTTTTTTTTTTATGTAAAAAAATCGCTCTGATGACACAGAGCACCAATCACTCTGATCCGGATTCCATCGTTCGCCCACAAAGGAGCTTTCAACATGCTCAACGAATCACACACCACTCGGAAAAATCACCTAAGAATACCGTTCAAAAACTTGGAAACAGAAGAATATTTCAAAGTACTTGACTCAATTACTGACCAAAATGACACATACACCCCTTTCGCGTTTGGACCCCTCAACTTATATGAAAGTTTGTATTTTTTACTGAAGGTATTAAATGTGTAGGAGCAAATGTGTAAGTCTGCTTCGATCTCTGCAAATACCTTTTCCAGAAACCCTAGCATAACATACATGCTTCGACCCGTTCAGCAGTAAGTATCCACCGCAGGCTATTTAAAAATTCTAAACCAAACGAACTCGTACCAATTTATTTCGGTGGAGTTCTGGGAAGTAAATGCTCGCGCGGTTAACCGCCGATGTTGGTTGTCGTCGTGTCGTCGCGGCTGATGTTGTGGGTGTCTGTCATTCAAAATGTTGCCCACATCGCATCGACCGGGAGGCGGTTGTGGCGACGACTCACGAACGCATTTCGACGATGACATATGCTCGGATCATGATGCCAGAGCCGTTTCTCTTTCCGGGCCTGCCTGCGGACCTGGTTCGCGATTGACGGCCTGGCGCGACGGATGGGAGTTTGGCGCCACACGCTCCCGGAGGTTTCGCGTATACATTACGGCTTATGATTTATGGAATTCTTCGGTAAGTTCAGTAAGTGTCACCGCACGCGTTTCGGTTGCGACGTGCAGTTATAAATTGTAATAAAATCAAATGTACTTTTAATACAAAGTGATCACGATTCTGCGGCCGAGTGCGTGTCCATCGTGGCAGAGTAATCATATTTTTATGGGGTTCTAGCAATCGTGCGCTCGACAAAAGTGCGTGTTGAAAGGGATCATTTCCGATGTTGTTCGACAGAAATGGACATGAATCAATCTATGAGTTTTCATACTCACGCACAATTTGTATCTATTTTTGTATTTTGATACCGCCAATTGATCGTTTCCGGTTTTTTAACATAAAAAAATATGACACTTTTGGAGCTCAGCACTCAATGAGGTAAGCACTCACTTCCTCTCCTACAGGTTAGCACACTTCCTTTTCCTTCTAGCGTTACGCTTGAACTAAGACAGAGCTTTCTTCTCAGCTCAATGTACTATGAGAACTTCCACACTTATTAACTGAGAGTTTTGAATGCCATCGTTCGGCTAGCACGAAGAACTCAAAACAAAATCCTCGTCCAGTGGGAAGATTTTTACGCGAGCTGACCACGTGTAAAATTTATGAGATGCAAACGACGAAAAAATAATAAGAAGTTGATTTCATTTAATACAATTTTAGAAGACAGGTTGTGATTCTTCTTAATAATTTTCTCAGAAACTGTATGAAAGTTACTTACCTATGTCGATTTGAAAAAATAATCGCGATCATTGGCGTAGGAACAGGGGGGGCCAGGGGGGCCTGGCCCCCTTCAGAACCATCCAGGCCCCCCCCAGAATTTTTGATGATAATAAAATTAAAAAATTAAAAAACAAACAAACATTTAACTTGCAGCAAAAATCTTCTGAATCAATCTAGATACATGACTCTTGTTATTGACAAAAATTCTTCAGTAGTTACGTTATTTTATGTTGTAGAACACTATAGCGAGAAAACCTCGCTTGTCTTATACAGCATCAAGCGTGGATAGTTCTGACTTTGGTGAATCACGCGACAACCGAAAGCTTATCCGTCCGGCTGTCGATCGATTGTTTTACTGTTAGAACTAGCTTTATGTTGTATGCGGTAAGCACAATTTTTCTGACATATCCATTACCAAAAATATCGTGGTATGAAAAAGTGGAAGTTTGATCCCAAAAATTAGTTTTTTTTTTTTCTGAACAATCCAATTAATTCTGTTTCAGCATAGAGTAGTACTGCAGTCTGATTTCTCATGTTTTTGGAGGATACCCTGCTCGAGGTGTGTGGTGGATGATGATTACCCTTATGAGAATCCACTAAAGAAATCCATTTAACTTCAACTCGTATGATGTCCGAAAAAAAAATTGAAAAAATAGACAAAGTTACTATAGGAATTTCTCAGACAATACATAGCGGGAATTCTTGTCGAAAAATAAGAATTTTTCAAGGAATTTCGGCATGGCCAAATTTTCTCAAATAAATGGTAGAAATTTAACATGGCGTGAAAAAAATGTAACAAAATCGACCATAGTGACCTTAGCTCTCTTTGATTTTGATTCAATTTTTAAGTAGTTTTGCATGAATAAATTTATTGCTTGAACATATTTTTTCAAGAAAGATTATTAATTCCAAAATTATTTGATTAATATTCAACAAATTTGTAGCACAATTTTTCAAAAAGCTTTTCGATATGCATTATAAAATTTTAGTTTAATCAAATACCTCAAGGAATATTTAAGGGGGGCTTCAGAACTTTGCAAATCTTTTCGAAATAAGTCAAACAATATTGATGGACTTGTTCATACTTTCAAAGCGAATTCATCCTGGTGGACATCCACTCCTATGTCAACTTTTTATTATCAAATTGGTTTCGGAAAATGTTCCCAGATTTACCTTAAAAATGTTACTTTATCTTTCAAAAAGTTTTCGCTCGCAATTCCTCCAAAAAATCATTAATTCTGTTAAATCTAATTCAGAGGTATATCGCTGAAAGTTCTATTACAAATTCTTCTTTGAATTGCTTTAAATAGTTTTCCCCAAAAATTTTATTACAAATTCTTCCGCAAATTTCAAGTCGTTTGAGAAATATTTCTAAAATATTTCACAAATTGCGTCAAAAACTTTTCTATGTTTTCTTTTTTAGAAATTTTGGTTCCAAATCCCCGGATCATTCAAGAATGTAAAAAAAAATGTTTTCAAAATGTTCTCTTACCCTCGAATCTTTAGAGGAAATTTGTTTGAAAACCCCCAGGAAAATTTTGCTTTCGAAATAAACATAGCGGTAGAGGAGTCTGTAGCAAAATAAACTGGGAAGGAGAAAATGTATTAAGATATTCATAAAGAAATTTTATTGATTTTCCATAAAACACTTCGTTAGAAATTGGTTCTTGTTTGAATTTTTGTCCGATACGAAAGCGTAATTTCTAGAGGCTTTCTGGCAGAATTCTGGAAAACTAGAAATCAAGGAAGGATAGCTTTTAAGGATAAAAAGATTCTGATGGACCTTGAGAAATTTGTTTTATTTGTTAATTCATTAGAGAATATTTTACTATCCTGTAATTTACCTGTAGAGAAGATATTATAAATTATCTTCCATTGTACATTGCCCACCTATTGTTCGAACTTGCTTCAACATTTTTAATGTTTCTGATTCCTTCGCAAACCGCTTTGAGGAAACCTCGTACAAATCTTTCCATACTCCAAAAAGCATCGTTTTAAAGAATCTAATCTAATTATACAAATTGTGAAAAATTACAGATTTCTTATGCGTATGGTTTCTAATTCCTGAAAATCCATCAGGAATTCCTCAACAAAATTTCAAAGTAATGCAGAAGTTTTCACTAAGATTTCTATTTCCCAAGGTAGCACAAGGTGCCACCGATTTTCAACGAACGGTAGCTAAACCGAATTGGTACGAGTAGCTCAATAATGATTGGAATTAATTTTATTCGCTCATTTGTCTTATCAAACATCGAAATAAGTGACCTCAGGGCCAAACTATTGGAAAACAATCAACTAACTATTGAAAAACAATAAAAAAATATTGTGATTTTGAATAATACAGCTTATTTGTAAAAACTTTTTGTTTTTTTGAAACGCCATTTTGATAGTTTAAATTGTCAAACAAAGCTGTGGGAAAGAAAGGGTTAAATTAGAATCTTACATTTTCACGTTAAACTTCTACAGTACTACAAAATAGTCGATAATAAAACCTTCAAAAAAGTTTGTTTGGAATTTCTAGAGGTAGGAAAAAATTGGTTCTACATCAATATGATCACCATAGTATCATGAATCTTAAGAGTTCATACTAAATATTATATAAGACTCTAGTTACAAATACTTTCAGTAAAAATTTATACGTTTTAACAAGGATCATTTTCTATTATAAAAGACGTCGAAAAAGAATACGATTTTTATGTAGTAAATCCTACAAGAACCACTTAAGCTTTTCTGTGAGGTAAATTGTTAACATGTTTCAGAAATTCTTAAACATACTTCGGAAATATTCAGAGATTATTTTCCGAAGTATGTTTAAGCTGCAATTATTCAATAACTTATCAACAAGGTTATTTCAAACCTTTCGTTACTTTAGAAATCTGATATGGAGTGATTCATAGAGGAATTTATAAAGCAATCCCTAAAAAATGTTAAGTTTTTCCAGGAGTAGTTTTTGACCCAAAAAATGGAGAGTGTTTAAATTTTTATATATCTTTTTTATGGAAGATTCCTGAGATTTATATTCGCAAAAAAATGAGTTATTTCTAGAACCTGAAAGATACTTGATTTAACTTCTGGAGATTTTTTTTTTAAGATTAAGAATGAATTGCAAGTGTTTAGTGAATCCTGGTGAAAAAAATGTTCAATTAAAATCCCAAAAGAATCGTTAGTGCGGTTTTATGAAAAAAAAGCTCTGGAAAATGCTAAGATGAATCTTTGTAATTTTCAGAAGAATCCACAAGAAACAATAATATAATTCTCCAATAAATTCTCTGTACCAAAATTACTCGAGAATCTTTGATTATTTTCACAGAAGAGATGTTGCACCTTGATTTTAGATAAATAAAAAAATAATTATCTGTGAAAAATACAAATTTCTTGCGGAGAGCTTCTCTGAGCATACGAATCAAAAGGGTAATTTTAAATGTTCAAAAACAGCAGTTTTTCAAACCCTCAGGTAAAACATATAGTTTTTTCTTGTATTCATACCAGATATATTCAAAAATCTAGGGACACGAAGCGTGTCGACCGTGTTTATATATATATACCCTTTGCGAGAATGATATTTTTATCGTTGCTCTGTTGAAACTGTTATCAACTGTCAACCGTTATTTAAATGTAAATGTTTTCATAATTAACTGCTACATATATCAATTTTATGTTTAATTTTTTTAAATATAGTTTCTGGCATTCTTTTTAATGAACTGGTTGTGTTATGATAAACTTCTCGAAGAACTCTCGGAGCATACCAGACAATCAGGTTTCTGTAGAAGATCCCAATAAAATATTATAAATATGCTTAACACTTCAGTATGTAGTCGCGTTGAGAATTGTTTTATTTTTTACAACACGTGAAAAAATACCTCGCTTTCAGTGCTTCTGGTGATGGACCATCGAGCGACAACTGGAAGGTTAATAAAGTCAACAAACTGCAATGCAGGGCTACAAAACGGTGAGCTGGAAGGAGCGTCCAACACAGCTTTGGTCCTTACAAATTCCTACCTTACCCTCCCACGGTTCAAACGATGACAAAGACCGCCAGCTAAGGGTTGCGTACAGGCGGGTCTCCTATTAAACACATTCCTATTACGCGCACTCCTATAAGACACACTAGAGCGTATATGAGATCCAGGGCTTATGGGATTTCATCACTTTGGGGTGTTGTTGAATATCTCGTATGCCAAAAGTGATAGTACAGTACTGTCTTTGGCGAAGTTTTAGTGCTAAGTACTATCTACCTCTAGGAGTTGAGGATCATCCTTTTAGTTGAGAATTTGGCCGGTAGGGGCGCTTTTTGCACCATGAGGGATAAGAATGCAAAATTATGTAACATATGTTTTGGAAGGTTGGTGTCTTCGGAAGTGTTGTTCAATAGCTCAAGGACTGACATGCGGTGTCATTCTGATACAAAATTACGCCTCCAGGCGGCGCTAGTTGGCACGGAATGTTTGTTTTGCGCATAGCTCAGGAGCCTGACCACTTAGAAAGATGGCGTTATCGGCAAAGTTGTTCAGTAACACAGGGCTAACATTCTTTATGCCAATAGTTTCGAAATTTTGCCACTAGGCGGCGCTAGGGAGCATGGAATTTTTGTTTAATGGATAGCTCAGTAGCCTGACCACTTAGAAAAATGGCGTCTTCGGCAAAGTTGTTCAGTAACATAAGGGCTAACATTGTTTGAGCCAAAGGTTTCAAGATTTTGCCACTACGCGGCGCTAGTGAAAAAATTACATATTTATTTTTTTATTTCGTCATTGTACCAACGACGCATTTTCCAAGATATGGATTGGATAGAAATGAAGTTAGGTTGGAATGTCATTCATTACTAATAAATTGGGAAATCCATTCGCTAACAATCTTGATGAGATTATTAGGACTGGCCTTATCTTTTAATTACACCACACTCTTGTTTGAATATTTTAGTAATATAAACCCCCTTTTTCATAACGATAATTCAATCCTATAAAAAACTTCTTCACCCGATATCATTCGCAACATTATATTCATTTCTTATATTAGGTGTTGTGACCACTAAAAAATAAAACTAAATGAATATTTTATCAACATTTTGTTAACTACGGGTCTATTTTATAAGTCGAGTCGATCAAAATGACTCGACTGGAGTCACTGTCGACCAAAAAACTTGCTCGACACGGCTCTGTCACTCGAGTTTCTCGACAATTGTCACTCTATGTGACTGGATTATTATGGCAGTCGACGAGTGACATCTGAAATATGCCTGCTTACTTTGATCGACACTGATTACAGACGAGTCACATGAATCTGCTCGATTTACAAAATAGACCCCTACATATTACATTCATTTGCAGTACACGGGTAGAAAATATAATCCCATAATCATGATTATGCTCCCGGATATCAGGATTCCAGTGTGTTTTCATCTTATTAAAATACACCATGATTTGGACTCACGATATCATGAGTCAGAATGTCGTAAAGCAAAACAAGTTTTATGTTTTTGTAGCTGAGTGCTTGAAATCATGCATCGAATGCTCGAAAATCATGATTAGCTCATCCATTTCTTATCTATTTATAGTTCTGTCAGTCAACCCGATAAAATAAAAAAAAAAAACATATGCTAAAGCGAGATTCGAACCACGAACCTTCTGATTGAGAGCCACACCACACTACCAATTCATCGCGTTGAATTTTTAAGTTTGTCGTTTTAAATTGAATTATAGTTTTATTTTTATAGTTATTTCTGAAACAAACCATGAATTTAGTTTCTTTGACATATATTAGAACAAACCATGCATTGTTCTTCGTGTTTCTAAAAAATCTGCAAAATCAATGTTTTATGCTAACTTGTACCACTTGATGATAATATATTAAATCTCTTGGCTGCAAAAATAATAGTCCTATAGCTACTGAACAGCTTTGCCGAAGAAGCATTCCCATTGAATTCTTTTAAATTGCACCAGGAAAATTTTTGTGGAATAATTGCTAGGAATCCTTAAAGTAACACCTGGAAGAGCCAATTAATATTTTGCAGGATGTCTGGATAATTTTGCTACGATTTCTTCAAACAATTCTATAGAGAAACCTTAGAAAGAAATTCAAAAAGCAAAGTTGGAAAAACTGTTTGGTGAACTCTCTGAAGAATTCGTGAATGAATCCTTGCTTGTTGATTGTGAAGTCATTTTTGGTGAGAATCCTATATATTTTTGTTCTATATTTTGGAGAAATCCTTAGAAATCCTAAACAAATTATTTATTAACCCAGGGGGATACTTTAAACTGACAATTGGAATTTATATGTAATGTGTACCTAGAGGACCTTCGAGAAGAAAGTATTAAAAGAATTTGTAATGCGGAATTCTTCAAACGATTTTTTAAGCAGCTTAGCTTAGCTTAGCTTAGCTTAGACTGACTACACATATCAATGGTTGCTATTCCGTGATTGACCGAAGTCAGTGAAAATGCACAAAGAATCAACTAGAAGTTCGGCTGGGATTGGCCATAATCTTCTTCAGTGTGCATAATTCAGTGCCTCTATTTATACAGGGTCCAATAACGGCGCCGGCCACGTCCTTGCAGTCAGGTGGGATTGGGGGAAGGAATGTTAATATGTAACCTTTGCTATTTTGGAGACCGTGTTTGCCTCTGCATCTCCACAAAGGTTACTGGGAGGGATGTTTGTTAATGGGAAGGATCGTTGGGTCACAGGATTCACTTTGATAAGCGATTAGACCATAATAAATAATTATTTGTGAGATATAAACATGCTTATATGTAAATATAATTTTTGAAATTGTTTATCGGCATATCGGTCTATTTTGCTCGAAGTAAGAGGGAGCATGGAGAAGAAAGCAATGAATACTAGATGGATAGGTACCGTAAGGGAACGGCGAGAGAAATTGGATTAGATGTTGAAGAGGGCATACCATATGAAACAGTATTACTTGAAACGTCACTTCCTTGTGGCTAACGTCCCCTATGGGAACGGCTTGGGTGTGTTTTGAGAATGACACTACCAAGACAGCCTTTCCCTTACGGTACCTATCCATCTAGCGCCGTTCCCTTACGGTACCTATCCATCTAGTATTCATTGCTTTCTTCTCCATGCTCCCTCTTACTTCGAGCAAAATAGACCGATATGCCGATAAACAATTTCAAAAATAAAATCATCACGGTCGATACCTTTGTATGTAAATATAATATTTTCATTTGATATGAACAATATCTATGCAGAGAAAAATTATGCCGACACTTGAGGTGACGAACCTTTCAAAGTTTGTTGAATAAAGTGAACCTTTCGGAAGTCTACACTTGAAGTGTCGAACCATTCAAAGTTTTATTTTTGATTACACAAATAATGGTAAAAAGAAGAAGGTGTATTGAATAAAAAAAATTAGACATAAATAATTTATGAATCAGAGTTTATGTCGACACTCACAGTGACGAACCATTCATATTTTTTTGAAACATCATATTTACATCTCACCGTTGTAACGATTAACGGTTCAGTCATACATATTTTATAGAATAGGAACAGTAGCATGAAACAAGCTCACCAACCGATCCGTCATCACTGAGCAGCAACAATCCTCTTTCAGCCTCAGTCGTCCGCTCGGCTACACAAAAGCACTCAGAGAAAACAGGCGCGCGACCCGTGATGGAAAACAACTGACGACCACTCGAGCTTTCCCGAAGCACCGCCCAGGAGCAAGCGTCAATGTTGGAAGATCATAAAGAACTAATCGAAAGCGGCACTTTTCCTGCCCTCATCGCCGGCCCGCGCAGGAGCAAGCGTCAAGGTCGGAAGATCAAACACAACTGAGCGATCGCGGTTTTTTTTTTCACTTTCACTCGACCGACGCGCGACATGTTTGATCCTGCCCTCATCGCCGGCCCCTCAGGAGCAAGCGTCAAGGTCGAAGGATCAAACACAACTAACGGATCACGCCACTTTTTCACTTTTACTTGACCGACGCGCGACATGTTTGATCCTGCCTTCATTGCCGGCCCCCGCAGGAGCAAGCGTCAAGGTCAAAGGATCAAACACAACTCTCTTCAAACGATTTTTTAAGCAGTTCGATAAAGATTCTTCGAGAAATTTTCTGATGAGATCAAAAAGTCTGAGAATGATTCTCTTGGAGAATCCCAGGACGAACTCAATGAAAACTAGTAAAGGAGTTCTTGAAAAAAGCATTGAAAAGTGCGAACATAATTCTTGACTAAATTCCCGTAGGGATTCTCAGAGGAAACTCTTCAAAGCACATTGATTCCTGAAATAATCAAAGGAGAAACACAAAAGACAATCCTTGTGAGCTTTTTGATGATTGAAATTTACAAATATCACTGATATGCCACGAAATGAGACAAAATTATAAATGAATGAAATCGATACAAATCTGTAAAAACTACCAAATTTGTAAAAATCGTGATTATTGCGACCGACATTACTTCTGTAAAACAAGTATTTGCTAGGCCCCCCCTAGGCCCCCTCCAGAAAAAAATCCTAGCTACGCCAATGATCGCGATTTGATTTTCGAGCCAATACAGGTCCAATTTCGCAGAACACATTTTACCTACGTAAACCATAAATCTG
Organism: Aedes aegypti; assembly: GCF_002204515.2. NCBI lineage: Eukaryota > Metazoa > Arthropoda > Insecta > Diptera > Culicidae > Aedes > Aedes aegypti. The sequence goes on from NW_018734782.1 coordinate 32,938, forward strand.
TACAGCATTGCAATCATTCATAATATGCTGAAGTATATTTTTTTCATCCGTGGGATATAAAATGTCAACCGTATTCCCAGAAGCGTTGATTCATAACTGTGGGGCATTGAAACCCATACCACAGTTATGAATCAAAGATAAGGCCAATCCGAAAGAAACGCCAAAACTTTCACGCCGCTTTCACGAACACACCATTAGTTTACCTCGCAGATAAATTGCTTTTATAGTGTTCTGATCTATAATATGAGTCGATTTGATCCATAATAAGGATTCTCCTCTCCCACTGATCCACATATGTGGGATGGACACCGTTAGAAATTTCTATTAAAATCGACCCATTTTGGTAAATAACCCTGAATTTTGAGGTGTATTCTCAAAAACAACTACCGTTTTGACTCATATTCCGAACACTTAAGGCCAACAGTGACTTCAAACGCATCTGGTGCGCATAAATTAGCTCGTATTTGTGGAAATTTTAATTTCTTCACAAAGTCCAACTGTTGGGTGTTGGATGAGCCAATAAAAATGTTTATTTAAAATTGTTTAGTATTGATTCATGGTTAAAGTATAGAACATCATTTTGATTCAAATGCCGAACACTGTGTTCATTCTGTCTCATATTCCGAACACCTTGATTCAAATTTCGAACAGCACGAATAAATCGCATTCGAATGAATAATTTCGCAAATGAATTTATCTAAGCTAGTTATACTGGCCTCGAACTAGAGAATCATCTCTACTCCCGAGGTATAAAGTAGATTTGAAGATGATTAAATTGAATTGTAATTGACTGCCATTTCCTAGTAATTTGATGACATATTTCAGCGAAACATTTCAACCACATCGCCATACAAAAACTGAGTGTTCGGAATATGAGTCTGCTCGGAATTTGAGACAAAACGGTATATTCTGCAGTGTCAGGAAGGTAATTTTGATTTGTACAGCGTCTCCATGTTTTTTAACCCGTATAGGCCAGAGTTAAAGCAAAAATACTAAAACTCTCACCTCTCAGCGAATATAAAACTGATTCAAATAATATTTTGTCAATATACTGGCTCACATATCTAGTTTCTAAAAGTGGCTAGAGGATTTTTGAGATGTTCCTGTGGCCGGAGTTATTCCGGTGGGTTACTGGGTCAGGTTGGGTGAAAAGGGTACCGTGGATTTGTGCCCCTGTAGGTAGGCAAATTCAAGTCACAAATAATTTCCGGAATCATCTATAATGTGGCCATTATATCAAGGAGTTTTAAGTAAAAAGCATCAGAGTAAAACTTTTGAGAAACGATTGAATTATATAACTATATGTTTTGCATTTATTTGATTTTTCAAATGATCATTTTCGGGTCCCCGGACGCCTCAAATTTACGATAGAGTGGCTAAATTGTATTTAAACATCTGTGTCAGGATTATAGGAACGCATTTCAGTGAACTACTAAATTTGATCTCTACTTCAAGGGAATTGAAACGGTTCAATGTCCAGCAAATCTATAGCCGGTTCCTCCGGGCATTAAGTCCGAGTAGTCACATCTGGTACTCTCTAAACGGTGAAAAACTCTTCTTTTGCGATGTTGATTGTCAGATCTTAATGATTTATGGAAATTAAAATGATTGCTATTACAAATAAATAAAGCTAACTTGGCATGTCCCAAAAAATCACATTTTTCTACCCGACTTGACCCAGTTACCCACAGGAATAGCTCCGGCCACATGAATATTCCCGAGTTCCTCTGGCCACTTTTAGAAACTAGATGTGTGAGCCAGTATACTGACAATATATTATTTGAATCCGTGTATTATTTGCTGAGCGGTGAGAGTTTTAGTATTATTGCTTTCACTCAGGCATATACGTGTTAATGATATTTTTATCTGAAAAATGACCCTTAGTTGATCCATAACTGTGGGGCGACTGTCCCATTTTTCCATGCGCTTGTGTTGGAAGTTTGAGAAATTTGAGTATCCTGCGTAGCACGATCAGTAAGTGGAATGCATACATCAGTGTCGCCGCTCGGCAGCCAATGAGAGAAACTGCATGTTTGGAAGGTTGTTGTCGGCACGATTTGCCACAGTTAGCATTTCAGATCGATGTAAACAGTCGTTACCGAATTGGAACCGATATTAGTTTCGTATGTTTCCATTAGGAATAAGTGTTTTTGAGTAATTTATTCGCAATGTTGATGATGTTATTTTGTTGTGATTTTTTTGTTGAATTTACGAGAACAGCTACTGATTTATAACGAATAAGGAAAGTTATCAGGAGCCCAGTGGAAGTCAACTAGATTAAGGACATATTAGATTGAATCCCTGGCAGTGAAGTGTCATTCCAGCGGCTTACATTCTTTCTCAAAATATTTCACCTACTTATAAATAATCACTCCCAAATTGCTAACGGGACATTAGAACACTGTTAACTTAATATTTAAATAGTTTGGTAGCAAGTAACTAGTCGAAATTTCATAAATCATCCAACACAGTTTACTTCCACTACGTGTTCATTAAAAGCACCGTCTAGCTGGTCTCTGATGGAAACAACTTGAAACTTGACAGAAAATGCTAAAAACAATCACCCGATCACAACTTTTAGGTTTTTTCATTTTTTCTAATTCCAAGTCCGCTGCTCGTTTGCAGTACTGTCAAGAATGTTAAAGGTTAATTACGACATCAATCAATATTATTTAACTGCCGTGAAAAACTCAACTTGATGTACTTATTACTAGCAACGATGTCCTATTTATCATGTTTCCAATATTACCAGCAAATATGCGATTATTATTTTTGTATAACTACTTATTAGAGTGGTTCAAAAATCGTTTTTGCTCTACACCGCTCATTCGATTCTAGATCAAATTCTGGGTGTCCTCCCAAAATTTGAGCTCATTCGGACGAAAACTGAGACTGTACAAGCCCTTCAAAGTTTATATGGGAATTACTATGGGAAAAGCAAGCAATTCATTCAATCGGTCATAATGTTTGCCCGTGTGCTCTTGGGGATTAGAGCTACGTTGATACTGTGAGATACATTCATCAGCTACAACTTTGCCGAAGACCGTTTTCAAATCGGACGCTTCAGTTATTAGTTATTGATTTATATCCAGCCACAAATTCGTCAGCAGTGCTCATTTAACTTCTTAACAGGCAACATTGCTGCACCTGGCGCGAAACATAGCACGCACAAATCATGGCTACTATGTTTTACTGCATATATTCAGTGATGCCTGCAGAACAGTCCAATAATTATAGCCAAAGTTTTACAACTCATTCAAAAATCAATAGCTAATTACTGGGGCGTCCAATTTAAAAACGGTCTTCGGCAAAATTGTAGCTGAAGAATGTATCTCACAGTATCAACATAGTTCTAATCTCCAAGAGCACATGGACCAACATTGCTTGGTTTCCCATAGTTATTCCCATATAAACTATAAACGGCTTGTGCAGTCTCAGTTTTCATCCGAATGAGCTCAAATTTTGGGAGGACACTCTGAATTTGATCTAGAATCGAATGAGCGGTGTGGAGCAGAAACGATTTTTTGAACCACTCTACTACTTATATACATAAATTTCAACTATAAATAAATAAATAATATAAATAAATAAATAAATAAATAAATAAATAAATAAATATATACAAAGCTGGTTTTGTAGCCGAAAATTTGTGGTTCTGTCACAATAAGGTTTTGCGCCAAATTACAACTAGTGTTACCTACCATTAGCGGTGGGCAAGTTTGATCAAAACATCGATGTTGCTGAATCGATTCAAATTCAAGATGTCGAATCAATTCACCGATTTAATCGAATGATTTGAATCGATGTTTATGAATCCTGATCCTGAATGTCCTGATTTTGAATCTCCAATAGATGGTCACCCTAATTACAACACGTAATCTTTTAGCAACTTTAAATGACGGCTTTAGCTATTATGGATTGGTTGCGAATGAGAGTACAAAAGTGGAGGCGATATACTTACATCTTACATGCCTCCTAATGGCGAATGTGCGTATATCGCCTCCTCTTTTGTACAGTATTGGCTATCTCATACGATAGTGTATTTATTGAAAAGCTTCGGTTGGTGGAGGTTGGTTTTGTTCTGGATTTTTTTATGAAAGCACATATGGATAGAAGAATATAAAACTATGGAGAATGCTACATTGCTCCTACACTTTTTTATATAGGTCAACCATAATTAAAAAAAAAGATTTGAGTTACCGTACTTACACTGTACACTTATATGTGTTGACTACATCTTTGTAATGCTACTGCGACTTACCTGGAAATAGAAAAAAAATCAATAATTAATTCAAAAGAACTAAATGAAACGCCACAAATGTGTAATGTTGTACCCTGGGCCGGATTTACAAATGTGGGGCTCAAGGGCCATTATCTTTCAAAAAAAAAAAAAAAAAAAAACATTTTGATACTTTAGCATAGACTAATAGATATTTGTAATGTTTTTATAAGGTTTTCTTTACCAGACATTAAAAAATATTTCAAATGCCTTATGAACGTAAACCAATTTAAAATATAAATTTATGTAGGTAATGTTGTTTTATATTTAATTAAATTTAGTAGATTTCATATGTTGACAGGTTAAATTCAATGTTGTTTGTCAATGTCAATCAATATTGACATTGACATTTCAGAGTCATGGTGGGCAGGTTACAATGATATAACCTATATGTCCCGTGCAGTTGCTCACAATTTTATGGAACATAATGTGATAGAGCAAAATCTAGAATGCCGTGAAAAGTACACTGCGATCTGTCAAACTTGAGTACCAAGGGACCAAGGGGAATGTAGTACTAGAAGTGTAACCCGTTCTGAAGCCGACTACTATGTTTTTATTTTGTCTTTAAACGTATCTAATACGATTGCCTTCCTGACTTTTCCGCACGCCATTGCATCCATTGTCTAGGAATACGAATTATCCACCATTCGATGTCAACAACAAAATTCGTTTGGTACGTTAATTCAAATTAGAATGAGCATTCATGTTTAATATTCAAGTTGTTCAACAAACAGATTTATTTACCAGTTTTGAGTTGATGAAATTGCTGTAAGGCTTTGAAATTGCTGTAAGGCTGCTGGCAGGTCTTTTTCTAGAGACTTCCCAACAAACATTTCCACGGGATAAGAGTTGAACCATCCACTCTCAAACAAATTTCAGCTAAATAAACAGTTATGCAGCTACTAATGTTTGTTGAGCAGATATCTATTATAATGAAAGTCTTCATTTTTAATGGAAGATCTCTAAGGTCTCTATTTTAATAGAAATGCTCTCTTGAGTCTCTTTTTCTCTCATAAGGATTGCAGTGAATCCTTATGCAAAATTCTACGGGCTCCAGAGAAAAAAAAAATTAAAGACTTTAATGCAACTTTTTTAAGAATTGCCTCTCACATGATACATGGAATAACTTCAAGAAATCTTCTTGTGATTTTTCCAGAGATTTCATCTGAAATACTTTTAGGGACTCCTACTGGAAGCCCTCTAGATTTTTTTCTAGAGATTCCTCCACCAATACTCCCAGAAATTCTTCCAGCGATTTTGCAAAGGATGCTTAGGTCTTTCTCCAAGAAAACATTGAGCACTCCAACGATTTACCTCCAGTTATTTCCTCAGGGATTACCCCGAGTTTTTTTTTTCCAAAAACTAAACTAGGAGTTCCTCCAGGTATTTTTTCAACCGAGGAAATTTATGGAAGAATCACCTGATACGATCATGAATGACTTGGACCTTCCTTAAAAAATATCTTAAAAAATCTTTGAAGAAATTCCTGGGTAATTTCTATATTTAGAGAGAAATTCCTTAGACAAATTCTTGGAGGAATTCCACAGGAAGTAATAACTTAATCTTTGGAATTTTCTCTGAATCTTTGGAAAAATACAAAATTCCTAGAAAAAAATCGTAAAAATACATATAGTAAATGCGAGCAGAAACACATATATATAATAAAATAAATAATATAAAGTAGGAGGGCGTCCTTTGCTAACTGAAACAACTCGTGTAAAGTGGAACAACTCCAAAGAAAATAAACAGTGGAGATGGTTCCAAATCGTAACGAAATACTAAGAGATAATATATATTTGTATAAATACAGCCATTCCATGAAAAACCGATCTAGTGGGTCACCGAATTCCGTGAAAATTTACTATTTTGTTCCTTATCTGAAATAAGTTTACACGAGTTTTTGGATTTTTTGATTAGGGTGACCATTTTTAAAATAGGGTGACCAGAAAAATCTCGGTCCTGCAAAATTTTTATTTAAAAAAATATTATAACTTTTGAACCGCTCGACCGATTTTCAATCTTTTTGGACGAAATGAAAGCTAAGATTTTGAATTTTCAGGAAAAATATGAAATTTCACAAAAAATGTTTTTTTTTTACATGAAAAAAAATCAATCATTTCCGTTTTTTCGTGTTTCGAAGGCCTCGGGACCAAAGGGGCTATTGCTGTTCTCATTTCTTCTTGAATGTTCAGAAAATTTTACGTTTACTGACATATTTTCAGCGATGTATGTTTTTTAGTTTTTGAGATATATTTTTTTGAAAATAAGAAAATAAGTCATTTTTTATCGGCACACACTGTAGGTCTCAGCGCATTAGATTTTTTTAAATCATAACTTTTGAACAGCTCAACCGATTTCCAATCTTTTTTTTATAGAATGAAAGCTTAAGATTTCAACTTTTCAGACAAAATTGAAAAATACAGTAAGGGAGATTTTACTGTAATTTAACGAAAATATAGCTTGTTCGGTTATTTTACATAATTGACCTCAAACAAAAAAACATTAATCAAATCTGTCTGTAAGCAATTGCGTGCTTATAATTTTGCAACCAATTATGTGTTTATTATGTTTTCAATTCAAACGAATTTGAAGCAGCCATTATCTGCCCATCACATTTTGTTTCAATAAATGAAACTAACTTTGAGTTGGTGGAAGAATGTATTGTTTAATAATCTTTTTCGTCAACTCACAATGCTTCCAACAAAATTTTGTTTTTTGTTGTGTGTCCACTTTTTTTTCAAACTCGGTTACAAAAACTCGTCAACGCTATTCGAAATGCCTTGGAGCCCTGTTTTCATCGAATTTGATGAACTTTAATGATAAAATAGCAATTAGCAGCAAACTCAATGTTCCTATTACCGAAATCATTTTTCGTTTGTTCAGCTTTGCATAGACATAATTTGTCCCATTGCATATTCTGTCAAGTCAAGTGTCGATACTCTGGGTGCGGAGCATATCCCTCTGTCCCGCTAGACAAATGTTACACTTCCCGAAAACGCATGACCGGTTACTCTCCGCACCAATTCACAACCGCGTCGGTGATCGCACCTTCGAGTCCAACCATCAGGGTCAAGGGACGCAAACACCCACCGAACCAAGAGCGTAGTTACTCCACGTTACTCGTCCTAGTTGGTTGATTTTTCGTGGGAAAATTGTTCCCATCCAAACCAACACCGCGACGGAAGAAGGTGGCGGCAAGAAGAACCTTTCCTTTTTCGTAATTCTTGCTTACGAGTGAATGGGTCGGTGCGCATGTTTTGTGCTAGTTCTTGCCAATGAAGGCATATCTACGGGGTCACTTTCAACCACCTGTAACTATTACTACCACCACAACTAAAAGGTACCTTGTCATATCAAAACGAATTATCGCGCTTTTACAGTAGTGCTGGTATGTGGGTGTTTGGTAAGGCAGTTTCTTTCAGATCAGACGACTTGAAATAACGGAAACGTGGAACAACAGGAACCTGCCGCTTTCTTGTGGGGATAGCATGGGCGTAACCAGAGGGAAGCCGGGGGCCATAGAACCTCCTTTCCCTCTGGCTTACGTCCAGAACTCGCAACTGAGTTTGTCGAAATTTATTATTATGGAAGTCATTAGAATACTTTCAAGGATTTTGCGAGCCGAACTTTGTTTTTCAATAAAGATCGATTCAGGAAGTATGGCTTTCCCGGCTAATTTCTTCAGGCAGTCTTCAGCAACCTCTAAAAAAATCTACCCGAATTTCTCCAGGAATTTACGTAAACTTCAAAAGAAAATTATCAAAAGACGTCCTCAAAAATCAATCTTGGAATTCCGGTGCATTTTGTTAAAGACAAACAAATTCCTTTCTAAATCTTGTCTTTCTTAAAGCGTCATTTAAAACAAATTGCTATAAATTTACGTAAATTACGGAGAAATTCATGGTAAATATTTTGGATGTTGCTGAAGACTGCCTGAAGAAATTATTATTACTAACATATACAGTACTGTATGCCGACAACCAAGTTTCAATATTCTCAATCTTCGACATCGACATAGATTGATTCTAATGAAGTTTCCAGGAAAAACCACGAATGATTTATATTTTTGATTATGTAAATCTAGAAGAATGTATAATTTTAAATTCGGTGATGGTTCCTAATTAAAGTCCGAATTTGTGGGAAAATGCTAGACAGCCTATCAAAAACTTTATAAATCCAATGTAACGTTCATGTATTTGACAGAATGTATCTGCACTGTTACCTTTCAATGGCTCAAAATTCAAGATTTTCTACATTTTATTTTCAAATCGCTCAAAACCGAACTGATCCATTGTCCAATAAAATTAATTCAATCGCAAATTGGACTCGTTTTATATACTTCCTAATGTTACGTTTCAAATACAAGTTTATAATATTCATACAAAAAGTCAGCGGAAGGCGTCGAGACTTGTTTTTTCTTGCAAGAAATTGGCGAGTAATATGAATCGAAGCCAAAGTTCAAATTTTTAAGAGCACGGATCTGGAGAACCAAACATCTGTTTGAGCTGAAAACCTAATCGATTGGTCACCACCAGCCAGTGACCAATCGATTAAGTTTTCAGCTTAAGCGGATGTTTGATTCTCCAGATGCGTGCTCTTGAAAATTTTAAGTTTGGCTTCGTTTCATCCTCACCTTAAGATCGTTCGAATCCCCTCCCCCTGATGGAAAACCAGCTACGCTCACGTAGTGGACCTTATACTTTTCGCATGTTCTAAATACCCTTATCTTGGGCTCGAAGGGAAACAGCGCATAACTTTTTAACGTTCCATCATCGTGGGTCACACAAAAAAGAAGCAAGGGGAGAAAAGCAGACGCATAAGACGTCGTCCTCACCGTCGACGTCGTTTCCGCTCGAGTGAACACAGGTGTGTCGGACTGTCTTTCTTGTTTTTTTTTCGTTGGGGTTTCCTTCCAGTTTCAACAACAAATTGCGTTTCATTCACAAAAATGTTGATGACCCCTAGTACAGGCGTAGGACCCGAAAGTGTAGAGTTGGGAGCACATGTTCGAAATGAGTCACCAAAGCTTGCTCTACAACCAACACGTGATGTACATTTTCCGAAGCCAATCAACGTCTCGCAGTCAAACACGCTATTTTAATTGCCCACAAATGCAGATGAGTCGTGATTTCCTTTACTTTTTTATGTGTATTCACAGTAAATAGACGACGAGTTTTAGATGAACACGAAAGATGCGAAGCTCGATGTTCTCCGAATGCGTAATTCCCGGTTACAGTGCAACGCTGCTTATTTGCAATGACTAATTACGGAGTTCACCACCAGACGTGCGCCATCTAATTGAGAGCTTGCTTTCAGCTGCAATCTCAGATGCCAAAGATTATGTACAGGTGCACCTCGCGAATGCTGTTATCATCGTCGACATCATCAATGATGCTGATGCGTAGATGTCCAGGGGGTAATTGAGAATGTTGATGATTTCATGTTTACCCTGCTTAGATACCATAGGTTTAGATCATTCATCTGATGTAGCGTAGAAGTATTTGGACCTGTTTAAGCTCTAAGTTTCACGGAATACGCTTGTGTTCATCTGAATTAAGATTTTATTATCTTCCAAGCTATTGGTTGCATAGCTTTTTTGCATTAATTTTGAAGTAATAAAATAAAACAGAGGCAGTAAATTAATTTATTACGTTGAATTATCTATTCTATTACACTACTATCTGAATGCCTCAAATAACATGAGAAGATGAATTCCGGGATTTCGTAAAGGATTCAAATAGAACGTGCAGGTATTCAGGATTGAGGATCTTTTCAGGTTGAAGGTTTCTCAGGTCATAGAGCATATTCGTGCTTGCCACACTAGACTGATGCAAATTTTGAAGTTTTTGCTCCCCTATGCTTAAACGATGTCAATTATGATGAAAATGATCCTCCCAAAATTTGAAGTGATTCGGAAGAAATTTGGTTGTGCACACGCTATTTGAAGTTTATATGGAGGTTACTATGGAAAAGGCAAACCTTTTGTGTTTAGTCCTCTAACTACTCGTCATAATAATATACGGAAAAGTGAACACTCTCATCTCATGTGAAAACTTCCCAGCTACAACTTTGCCGAAGACCACATTTCGATGGGATGTAAGGATAATTTGCTATTTTTGATAACAAAGTCTAAATCATGCTGGGATGATCATTCAATTACTTTCAGAGCAACACTGTTTTTTTGCTGTAGAACATAGTAGCCTGGATTACTTTGATCTATTCTTCCCGCCAGGAGCTCCAATGTTGCCTGACGAACAGTTGGTGAAGCATGCTACATGCAAACCAACTTTATGATGATGAATAACAATTTATCCTGAGGTCCAATCAAAAAGTGGTCTTCGGCAAAGTTGTAGCTGAGAAGTTTTCACATGAGATGAGGGTGTTCACTTTTCCATAAAATATGATCACGAAAAGATAGAGGGCTGAACACAAAAGATTGGCGTTTTCCATAGTAATCTCCATATAAACTTCAAATGGCGTGTGCACAGTCAAATTTCTTGCGAATCATTTCAAACTTTGGGAGGATGCTATTTACCATAATTAAAATCGTTTAAGCATAGGGGAGCAAACATTTCAAAATTTGCATCACTCTATTGCCACACGTTATACGAATGCAATCAGGAGGAGGAGTTCAGAGCGGCTATTGAAAACTTCAGCATCCACCGGCTGACGAACCACTAATTGATTTCGCAGCCTCCACCTACTTCCAGCACAGCCTTCCAGACCGATACACCACAGCAGACAGAATCACAAATCAACCACGTTCTGATTGGTGGACGGCACTTCTCCGACATTATTAACGTCCGGACCTATTGTGGCGCTAACATCGACTCTGACCACTTTCTGGTGATGGTTGAACTGCGCCTAAAACTCTCCGTCGTTAACAACGTACGGTATCGACGGCCGCCCCGGTATGACCTAGAGCGGCTCAAGCAACTGGATGTCGCAACTGCGTACGCACAGCACCTCGAGGCTGCATTACCGGAAGAAGACGAACTGGATGAAGCCCCTCTTGAGGACTGCTGGAGAACAGTGAAGGCAGCCATCAACAATGTAGCTGAGAGCAACGTGTACCCGACGTGGGGCGGAGTCGACGAGGAATGTAGGCAGATTCAGGAGAAGAAGAATGCAGCGCGGCTAGTCATGCTGCGGCAAAGGACCCGGTAGAACGTGGAACGTTATAGATAAAAACAGCAGCAACAGCAGACCCATTTTTTTCGGGAGAATAAACGCCGCCTGGAGGAGACGGAGTGCGAGGAGATGGAACAGCTGTGCCGGTCTTAAGAAATACGTAAGTTCTATCAGAAGCTCAACGCATCCCGCAACGGCTTCGTGCCGCGAGTCGAGATATGCAGGGATAAGGATGGGGATAAGGATAAGGACACTTGAATGGCGCTGAGAACACAGGCAATGAAGGTCGGAACAACGGAGGAAATGCCTTAGTCAGTACTGTGGACAATGGAAACCAACCAGTTTCCACTTTGAGAAAAGCTAAAGATGCCATTCACCAGCTCAAGAACAATAAAGCTTATGGTAAGGATGGTACCGGAACTGAACTCATAAAGATGGGCTGGGAGAGGCTGGCCATTTGTCTGCACCGGCACAATCTGGGAAACAGAACAGCTACCGGAGAAGTGGAAGGAAGGGGTAATATGCCCCATTTACAAGAAAGCCGACAAGTTAGATTGTGAAAACTTTCGAGCGATCACCATTCTAAATGCGGACTATAAAGTATTATCCCAGATCATCTTCCGTCATCTGTCAAGTCGATTAAGTTTGCAGCTCGAATGGAAGTTCAATTCTTCAGAATTGTTTACTTGAGGTTTTGTTTCAATTCATCTTCACCTTAATTCTTTGGTCAAATGAATCGGTCACAACTTATCTCGTTTAGCATGTTTGATGCAACTACTCTGGCTTTCCTCCGCTTTCCAGACCACCTCAAACTTAAAACAATCCCATCAAAAAACAACTTTCATTGTTTGCACTTTAACCTCGTTTTTTTTTTCATATTTTTCCCGAGGTGTAAAATCACTGAACGCGTGCCACTCGTTTAATCATCTTGGGCCGAGGCGACACAGAGAGGAGTGGAAATTTCCTTCAACCTGGGAACCCATTTCTCCGACATTGCTTTGTATTCAAAGTCGTCCCTAGCCGAAATGTGTGTTACATGCATAACGAAACCATCCACCAACCATGATGGGCGCCCAGATCTCGAACATGGAACCATTTTGGTTAAATTGACGATAGCAACCAATTAGCATATTCTCCCACGCATCTTATTATGCGCAGACGACCAAACAAGCAGTTAGACAGGCACACGCCCGCCCCAATGGATGTGATGGGCCCAGGAAGGTCTGATCTGAATAAACAACATTACGGATCCGTTCCGAGTGTGGCTTATGGTCTTCATGGGAGTGATTTTACGACAATGTTTGCGCGAGCTGATGACAACGACAAGATGCGACCCGAGTAGAAACGTACAACTCGGACCTTTCTATGTACACCATACTTTTATATATTATACCCTGATTCTATATTGTTCAGTAGTTCAGCTATTATGCACACCTCAATTTGGTGTTGTTTAATATGGTGTTTTTAAAATAAGTATGATATATTATAGGTTACTGAGAGGAAAGGATCTTGCATACCTCATTCATTTTCTGATATGGAATTCCTTGGTTTGGTATGCTGCAGCAATTTTCTTCTGCTCGGGAGGGTATGTCAGATGTTCGATGTGTAGCATAGGGTCAGAGATTTGATGGGCTTGTAAGAAAGTTATGTGAAGCATATTGTGAGCAGGTTATCAGTGAGCTAGCAAGATCATTTCGAACAATTGTTGTAAACGGGAGTCTTGCATCAGATATAAACAATGTTTATTAAACATGCAGAGAAAATTTTACATTTCTATTAGGGTTGATGTACCAATTGCCGCAAAGCTAAGGATAAATATTCGTATTAAATCGAAATATAAAGTCAGCTGCATTATTTTTACATCTTCTGAAAGCTTTTTACCTTAATTTGTGAAAAATATGAAAACATCGAAAACTGATATTTTTATAATTATTATCGCTTGTGCCACTATAGGAACACATGTGCCTATAGTAGCACTGTTTCTAATTTCTGTTCCTGTGTGTAGCACTAGCTTTACGGCGTAGGCAAAACATAAATCAAAAACAAACTTTTATATGTTTCGGTATGGATCAAAAGCTCTTGATTGATGTAAACAAGTTCATAATATATCAAATGTTTAATAAAAAATATTTTCTCTTAGTAGTGATACTATAGGAACAATACGTCTACTATAGGTGCAAGGGAGCTTAAATTTTAGGCTAAACTATTCATTTTTATATTTATTGAACAAAATCGAGCTGTGTATCAATCGTACTTAGATAAATACAGTAAACTATCCCTTACTCGATGTTTCGTATCTCGATATCGAGTTAGAGAACCTTAGTAGAAATTGGTCCTCGTTGGTCCCTTGGATCGCATTTGTACTGGTTTTGTGTTCTACAACTCGATACCTCCCTAACTCGATGGTCCCTTTAATATCGAGTTATGGATAGTTGACTGTAGCTCCTGAACTTCGAGTCAAAAAATAATGTGCTGCGATTTATTGCAATACGGCCGTAAAAAGCCACTAGTGCGATAATAAGGGACTGTCTACCAAAGGAACACCGACCCTAGTAGAATCATTTGAACATTGGAGACGTGGTCAAACAAGCTTGCTGTCAAGCAGGACTACCATGAGTTCGTATTTCCTTGTATGTGATAAATTTTCTTGCTTCAAAGCACTACACATTTTACTATTTTTGAAGACAAATAGAGCCGCAATTCAACCGCGATCAAACGGCTAATAAAAAACATGCTACCTTACGCAAATAAATACGAGGAATCGATTGGTGCCCACTCATTTCCTGTAAAACATCGTTGTGTTTGACCCAATTTCCTGTAGATAAATTTCAGTTTTGATTCCGCTACCGAAATTATTAAGTAGTACGTTGTGGATAAGCAGAGTCGATTTCGTAACGTCGGTAATGCCGGCAATGTAAATCAAATGGAGCTGTTACTTTTCCGAACGAAAAAATGTTCCATTCAATTATTTCGTAAGTAAAAGTAGTATTTCACTCCTACCGGATTAGCTGTCAAAATTATTTTTGCAATTAGTAGAAATGTTACTTGAGTGCTTTACTTTTGAAGTCCGTACTTCGCTTTACGAAGAAGATATCAAATAATTATTTTGGTGCTACACTGATTAGTGCAGAACTCTAATAGTGTATCATTTTGTGCATTATCCATGTGCTATATATTAAAAATATTTGAATATAACAGCCTACACCAACAAAAAGTTAACCCTCTAATACCCAAATTTTTATTTTCGATCCAAATATCATTTTTAGTTATCTAAAATCGTTCTAAACACGTTTTGGGCAATGATTTATTTTTATTCGCAAATCTATGAATTTTGGGTTTTGATTTTTATATTTTTTATTTTTGAACATCCCTATCCTTTTTCATTTTTTCTTGAAGCCTCTTGTAGTAATTGATTTTTGGCAATAATAAAAATTCAAGTTACTACGGTTCTTTTAAACTTATTAATTTTTTGATATTTTTCTGAAAATATTTTTATTTTCCGTGTAAATAACGGAAAAACAGGTTTGAAATTATTTTAAGCTGTTCTTCTGTGATAGGTTGATAGTAAAAGAAATAAAGAGGTATGATTTTATTTTATATTACACGTAAAATGAACCCCAGGCATTTGGAGATTACAAAAATTACAAAATTTCAAACATTTTCAGAAATACACAAAAAAGTTACAAAAGTCATAAAAAACTTTCCTAATATGCGTGTTATGAGTCAAGGTTTAAGCCATAAATAAAACTATTTTGATTTCCGAGCTGCGAAAAAATACACAAAATTCCAAAGTGTACCCCGTCTAAAGGCGGGGTTGGGTATTAGAGGATTAACTAAAGGCTTATGTTTTTTTCCGAATTATGGGGGAAGTAAATTGAAACTAGTAATATTAAAAATTGATATTTGATCTCCTACCAAATAAAGTACTGTTATGTCTGCAAATGTCTCATGTTTTCCATTCTCCCCTACGATACAAAATATATGAGAATATTGGATAACATCAACAGAAAAGTTTGAGAAAGCACTCTCAACTTTTTATGTTTAGAGCTCTGAGGAATCGATTAATGCTTAATCCGCTGGTTCGAAACTTTACAAGAGCCCTATTACAACAACTATTTCATATATTAGACTATGATGGTTTACAACAACAGCAAAGTTTCAAAGGACGTTCAAACCTTTTTGGAATGTGAGAAAAAGTGTGAAAAAATATTCCCATCAAGCAACGAGCTCCACCGGTGTCTTCTTTGTTATCTCGTACATATGAAATAAACGTGCACAATTAAAGTCAGAAAAGGACACATATCCCTCCTAGAGTTATATGGAAAAGTCGGAAAAATCAACTGACCATTAATTTAATTAACTCTCACCTATGTATTGGGTACTACAACGAATTACGACAAAAAAGTTAGAAGTAAAATCATACGAACAGTTTAAGAATATTAATAAAAAATATTTATTTGAATAAAAAGTAAGAAATTAATATCTTAAATATATTCAAGTGTCTTAACTTTAATTCAAGAAAATTACTGTGAACTCATTACGGGTGGTGAAGATGGATAAATTATGGTTGAAATTATGAAAAAAATCTACGTGCTTGGCTGGAATTCGAACGCAGGTCTCTTGTATGCAAAGGCTCGAAAAAAAAATGGACCAGACTAAAGTGTTCGCCAAAAATTTATTTTCAGTCCGATTTTCTTGAAACTTACAGGGAACATATGGATTATGTTTCGGCATAAATACTTGATAATAAATATTTGAGCTATAATAAAGTCGAGTCTAGTACACGACACTGAAGATGGCCTCACAGTTGAGGTCGAAATACGCGTATCTGTCAAAGGATACAAACTCTAGTGGAATTAAATGGTACTAAATTCGTTTTTTCATCTACTTATGAATACTTGATTCAATGTCCTTTCCTTCGCTGAAAGTCCGTATTTTTCCCTTAGGACCCCTCATTACATTTTGTGCGATGGTGGAGCCAACCTTTTTGGTCACTTTCATCCATGCTTTCTTCAATTCCAGCTCGTTTTTAAACACGACGATTTTCGACCTTTGGCCTTCATTATAGCCCAAAATTTTTTCACCGAACGAATTTCTTGTGAATTTGGGGGGTTGGCAGTTTTGGGTACAAAAACAACGTTATTGTTTCTGTACCAATCCAACGTTGAATGGCATGATTCCAGATCCGGCCAAAATAATGTCTCGCCTCCGTGAGACCGCAGGAAGGGCAACAGACGCTTCTAGAGGCACTCGGTGCGTTAAATTTCGCTGTGGATGGTACCCGTTGTAATGTACGGTTTACTCAGTTTACCGCATTGACATATGGCCTGCCAGAGCAAGTAATGTTTGGCGAATTTGTCAAGGTTTTTCGACCTTATGTCTTGCGGACCATCGAACCGTGATTTGGCAACGTAAAACTCCATTCCCGGCGTCTGCCTTGATGTAGGTTTCGTTATCCACAACCACACATTTCGAATTCGTTAACCACTCTCGATATAGCTTCCTAGCGCGGGATTTGGCCGCCTTGTTTCGTTGAACACACCTTCCGGACCTTTAATACACGAAGCTCAGCTCTTTTCATGGTTTGCTGAACGAAACAGGCTTGGCACTTGGCCTTCATAGCCGCGTTGCGAATCAAAAGGTCCGAATTCCGCTTGAAATAATCCAACACCTTCCAGGCCTTCACAGGGTCAGCTGTCTTCGATTTTCTTCCACTTCCAGCCCACCGCTCGGTCGTCTGGGACTCCTTAAAAGATTTTACCACCCGTTGTCCCAGTTGTCTTCCGATCCGTCTCATGCTTGCAGTCGAATTTTCCATGACGGCGTGCAAAATTCTCTGGCGATTTTCTTGTTTCGATGCCATCTCAATAATCACTGAACCGATTATTATGAAAACTTGCACATGTAAATAATACACTCCAATCTAGTTATACCCAGAGAATGACACACCAAACCGTTCCCATAGGGGACGTTAGCCACAAGGAAGGACGTTTCAAGTAATACTGTTCCATAGGGTATGCCCTCTTCAACATCTAATCCAATTTCTCTCGCCGTTCCCTTACGGTACCTATCCATCTAGTATTCATTGCTTTCTTCTCCATGCTCCCTTTTACTTCGAGCAAAATAGACCGATATGCCGATAAACAAATTCAAAATATAATTATCACGGTCGATACCTTTGTATGTAAAATTATCATCAATTTGAACCCACGGAGAAAAAAGTTACACTCGTATAAAAATGGTGCATTTTGAGTACAGGCCTTAGACGAGTGCTTTACAAACTAAGCTACCGAGCCACTTGGTGACCCAATAACGTAGAAGGTTACAAGTTTCGAATTCAAATCCCCACAGATCACGCAGACCCTTTTCATAACCCATATCCATCCATCTCATGTAGGCTACACACGCGCGCAGAGCGAGTGCGATTTATCTTGACAGACAAACAGACGTCACACTCTCATCATTATCCATCGACCACCTTTTTAATCTTCGATTCAAATATAACGTAGGTGGTCAATCCACCACTCGCAGCGCTCGCATAATTTTTGTTTGCGTTTGACGTTTACACACTACCGCCATCTATTGGCCCATCGGCCAAACACACCGATTTTAGCATTGGGCGTACATGCTCTTTCGACTATGATTTTGATCGCGATTTGTTCTAACTGTACGTTTGTTTGTCTGTGTATCTAATGTCGAAACTGTTTGCCTATCATACCTACATCGCTTCCACAGCAACTGTATTGTGAAAAAATAAATGTGCGGGAAGGCTATCAACGTGTCGTTCTCACTAAAGTGACGACATGACTACTACAGAGAGGTAGTAACAATCTACAGTCGACTCTCCACATCTCGATGTTCTACATCTCGATATCTCTCCCTATGTCGATGATTTTTTCGGTCCCTTCATTCTGCATACATTTTCACTCTCCATATCTCGATATCTCCCTATCTCGATGTGATTTTCGTTCCCAATTTTCTCTCCATATGTCGATATGCCCATTATCAAAGGTTACTAGACTAGATTTTAGAGATTCAAAACAATTTGCGAAGACGAAAAGACATCTGATTGTTTTTGATTTTCCTGGCAACGGAGTGATTTTCAATCTAGTATTCGTTAAAAAAAATGTTCTATGTCTCGATCTCTCCCTATCTCGATGGTCCCTTCGATATCGAGATGTGGAGGGGCGACTGTAATATAAATTGAAGCTTATATTGAGCTGTTCGGTAGTTTGTGAAGTTTCGCATAAGATTCTGTCTAAATCTAACCTAGGGTTATATTGTAGCCTTGCTCAGGATTCTAGAAAAATATATTTTGAATTCAAAAACCTCGAATTCGAATCACTCTCAGGAGTTGGTAAAATTTGATTCCTGGATTCAGTAAGAATATTGGAATTTGATTCAGAGAAATTATAATTTTATTGTATGTATGAAAATTTAGCCTTTTGGCTGGCTTTCCATTATCGGAAGTCATAGTAAAAAACTTGTTGTTCATCCTCACCATATTGGTCTTATAAACTTGTTTTTATCTATAATTGTTCTTCTCAAATCAGATTTATTAGTAGAGCAACTATAACAGTAATTTAAACTCCAACTGATATTGCAAAAAAAAAATACAGCTGCAAAAAATATAAAAAATAAAATTGGAAATTAGGATCTCGAAAAATTTAAAATTAAGAATTTAAGATGAGCATGAGCTATACTCGGTTATTACAAGAACAACTAAACTAGCACAAAGAATCCACGGATGCTACTTGGGATCAGTTTCACCCTCAGTGTCAACAAATTGGAGCTCCCATTGTTTGTAATGAGCAATACCGGTGCAGGCTGCGTCCGAATGCAGGTCAATTAGGGATGGGGAAGAAATATTGGCGTGTTACACGCTTTAAGGAAGCCATTGATTCCTCTGCATTCCACGTGAAAACACGGGGAATTTGGAAAATGGTAAAAGGTAGAATTAGATGATTTGTCTTGGTAAACGATAGAAGTAGAAGCTCCAAACCAAAACGCGAGAACGGAAAAAATCTTCCACTTCCAAGTATTTAAGATGATTCTAAAAATAATTTAAACAAATACCGATCTAAGTCACCTGATTTAAGGCTAAGTAGTCCGTCATTCGTTTTGGCTGCCATGTTGAAATTGAAGCTCGCAATTTCAAATGATAATACTCAGTCCTCATAGTTCATAATGATCCAGAAAAGTATCACTATAAGCCCTGACATGCTGAAAGTATACTGATACTTTTTCAGAAGCGTCAGTGCAATAAAAACAGGTTTTCTTCAATTCAAAATTATGGCATGATTTTGCAACAATCATCAACGACGCGTACAAATTTCAATGACGGCCTACTTCGCCCTAAACCGAATTAAAAACTAAAACAGTTAGTCTGGTATGTTCTAATTTCAAGTTGGTTGAATTGTCAATGGGCCAAATATGAGAAAAACTTTCAAACCCTCTACGGGCCGCGTAATATGAAGTCGCAGGCCGTACGTTGGGAAATCTTGGTGTAGACCTGGGAGGGAGGCACAGATACTACACACGAAATATGACAGAACACATTTCCAAATTGCAAGATAACTCCCGCTCTTCAACGACAATCAAGACAGGCTTGGGAAAAATCGCTAGTTTTATTTTATTGTGTACCTTCGATCTCTCTAGACAAACTTGGAAAAGGGGTCATAGTTTTATACCTATTTATTTTTAATTTTGATTGAAAAACAGTTAAAGATGCGCGTTTCAATACTTTATATGCGATTAAATTGAAAAAGTGCTATCGTGGCATTGGTTTTTGGTGTGCAGGAATTGATTTTCAACCGATTGTTGTCAACTTTATTGAAATGCGAAAATATATTTTGATCAATTACGCGCTTTTATCAAGTTTGTCCATTCTTTAAGATCTGGGCTCACGGTGACAGTTCGTGACAGCAGAATCTCGGCTCACCATGACGTACATAAATTTTGTATCGGTTTCTCCCTCCCATGTGTAGATCAATATCTTTAAGAGTTAATGATGTACAGGGAATACTGACTTTTAAGAGACTCTTGTAGAGTTCTGCTCTCAAAGGGATTAGCACTTATTTCTTAGACTCATCAACTGAACAGAGTTTAAAATGCCGTATTGAATTTTTCTGTTGATATTTGCTAATAAACTAATGTATTTTGAATCGTAGGGAATAATAAAAACGGGAAAGTTTTGCAAATATGACAGTATTTCATTTAGTAGGAACTAAATCTAACAAGTTTCAACCCTTTCTAGAAAATATATAATTAAATTTTACAAGCTCAATATAAATTGTTTTGTTTGGTATATAGAGGATAATGGACAAAACAAAACACTTCTAAACTGCCGTTCTACGCATATTTGTCCCGCGGTTCATAAGCAGTGCTGGGAATGGTAATAGTAGTAGGCTTGATTTTTGTCGAAAATCACGTGGCTCTCCCAGTACAGTAGTTCAAAAACGTGAATCTCATCAAGTAGCCTCTGTTGGGTGCACGAATTTTCTAAATCATGAGTGTCATTGAAGGCTCTAAATGCGGGAAATGCAACGGGAAATAGAACATTTTTCTACAGTAATTTCGGGTTGCCCTTAGCAACGGGTGTTTTGCAATTTTCAAGGCTCTTTGCCTACAGCAGCTATGGTCGTGAGTTTCACTGGCTTCGGTGACTGTGATTGGCTTTGTTTGGCTACTGTAGAGTGAGTTTCAGATTTTTTCCCAACCCTGTTCATAAGGTTTACATAGAGCATGGGACAAGTAGGCGTAGAAGGGCAGTAAAGTTGTGTACCTTGTAGGATGCATTTTTGGACTCTTCTCCACATGCTACAAAAAGATCTCAAATGCTTGTTAACAACTTTTAGTTGTTATAAGGTTTTAACGTTTTGAAGTTTACATGTACTCAACGAAACACGTGTAAAATGTACAAATTGAAATTAAAACTGTAAAAAGAAACCACGGTGGGAATTGAACCCACGAATCCCTATTCGCTAGATGGGCGCTTCAACCTACAAGCTGCGGAGCCCCTTGAGAGACCCCGACGCTCGAAGGCGAACTGAACTCGATTCCCCACCGGAGCACGTGGTTTCTTTTTCGCAGTTTCAATTTCAATTTGTACATTTGACACGTGTTTTATCGTGTACATGTAAACTTCAAAACGTCAAAACCTTATAACAGCAAGGTTCCTTAAGCGGGAATTGCCTTTATCATTTATTATCATTAAATAACTGTGCAACTTTTTGTTGCTGTATTCTACTATATTCAAGTGTTTTTAAAGTTTAACGTGAAGATGCATCGAAGCCAAACCTCGAATTTTCAAGAGCACAAATCTAGAGAACCAGACAACCGTTTGTGCTGAAAATGCTACTCACTGGTCACTTGCTGGTGGTGATTAATCGATTAGGTTTTCAGCACGAACAGTTGTCAGGTTCTCTAGATTTGTGTTCTTGAAAATTCGAGGTTTGGCTTCGATGCATCTTCACCTTAAGGGATTGTGAGCAAAATGAGGCACTATTTGAGCTGTACACTAATCAGTGTAAGTACCAAATAACTATTTGGCATTTCTTCTTAAGCCAGCAATATTTTTTTTTCGTTTCTTTTCCGATATATATATATCCAAAATATATGAATTTTCACAAAATTGGAAGGAATCGGGCAAAATGCGACACATAAGGATGCTCTACAGAAAAGGGCTGGGAATTACTTGATTCTACCGACTGTTTTGTGTAAGATGGCATATTTTTATCATCCGTTCGATCGCGGAAGAATTCGTCCGATTTGTCTCTCAAAATAATAGCACTGTGCACTTTTGGAATGCATAAAAATGCAAATGAAAATATAAGCATAAAGTTGTCAGTTGCATTGCTTTGGGCGTAGCCAGTGTTAATTGCTAGCCGAATGAGCTGAGCTGGCAAGCATTATTACTCTCCGTCTGTTGAGCATGCCATCGTCGATGTAAAAGCGTGTTGGATTAACGTAAATGACATGTTAATGACGGCGCAAGTGCAGTCCCTTAACTGATGAAATCAGAAGTTGGAAGAGTTACCAGGAAACGCGATATGCCGTTGACAGCAGGGGATAGTGCCCCAGAGGTGAAACAATGTTATCACCTCTAGAAAGTACTGTTATGATGGTGGTCGTTGGACTCGTATGATACTCTCTT